>NW_028234407.1:30362712-30370212 GCF_977035675.1 Penaeus japonicus | reverse complement strand
TTCTCTAAATAACACAAATATATATATACATATACCACATACCTACATACACACACACAAAAGATATATATATAAATATATGTATAATATATAAACCCACCCCCCCCCACACACCACATTTATATATAATATATATATATTATATATACAATATATATATATATATATATATATATATATATATATATATATATATAATATATATAACTATATACATATATACATACACACACACACACACACACACACATATATATATATATATATATATATATATATATATATATATATATATATATATATGTATATGTATGTATGTATGTATCTATATATGTGTGTGCGTGAGTGTGTGGATGTGCATGTATGTATATATATATATATATAATATATATATATATATATATATATATATATATATATATATATATATATATATATTATATATATATATATATATATATATATATATATATATAATATAATAGGTGTGTATCTGTACTGTATATATACACATTGTAATAATCGCTATGAACATATAAATAGACATATATAGAGAGAGGGGGTGGCAGATACCGACAGGTAACAATTCTCATGTGGTATTAAGGGATTGGTTGCATGGATATGCCTACCCTAAATGAGTATCCTTATTTGTAAGTATTATGTAAGTATTACTTATTCAAGTTAAACATCAACCGTAGATTTTTTTTCATATACTAGTCACTGCACCATATACTAGTTGTTAAGAGTCCCTTTCGGCTGATTATTTCTATCATCAATGACATCATTATGACGTCATCAATGACATCATTATGACGTCATCAATGACATCATTATGACGTCATCAATGGCATCATTATGACGTCATCAATGAGATCATTATGACGTCATCAATGGCATCATTATAGCGTCATCAATAACATTACTGTTATTTCCTTCGTCTTCATCATTATTACATGTATAAAAGGCACAGGGAAATACTAATAGTAGCATTAGCCTTCCCCTCTTCTCCTTTATTCTTGTGTTTACCTCTCCCTTCCTTGATTTCCGTCCTCCTCTCACTTATTTGAGTTTACCCTCAAATTCATGAAGCCCTAACGAGTGTATCGTCACCCTTAACCCTTCACGCTTTTTTTTAATTATTTTTGTTATTATTATTGATACATAGTTATTCTCGTTTACTGATATTACTCTGCGGCACATTCCTCCACTTTACACCTTTGATTATTAAGTCTAATGATCAATTAATCCCTTTTATTGATAGATTCCACGATAAAGATTGGTTTTATACTTCCCTCTTGCACTAATCATCACTTTCTAAATATTTGAAATATCTCTCCTCTTACATAATAAAACCAGACTATACAGAAACGAATCCACAGAAAAAGAAATGCATAACCAGAAAATAAAAAAACAAAAGAACAAAATGCTATGCCACAAGCGCAGGCTGTGGCGGTCAGAGCTATCCGCTTTAGGGTCCATTTTCATAAAAGATCACACCATGACCTGCATTGCGTCAATGTGTTGAAATGGTAATGGTGGATGACGCCCCATTTCAAGTTATGGAAGTCACGCGAAGGGCACAGCACAGGCCCGTTTGTCTCTCCATTGCCATCGCCCGCACCTGCCAGGCTATTTTGACCCCCCCCCTCCTCTTCTGTCTTTCTCTCCTTCTGTGTCTTTCTGTCTTGACCGGTCTTTATTTCTGATTCTCTCTCTCTTTCTCTCTCTTTTTTTCCTTTTTCTCTCTCTATGGTGATCTTTCTCTCGCTCTTGCTTTCACTCTGTCTGTGTCTCTATCTCTATCTCTCTGTCTCTCTTTCTCTCTCTCTGGTTCTTTCTTTCTTTCTCTTTTTTCTCTCTTTGTCTCTCTAGGGTGATTTTTTCTCTCGCTCTTGCTTTCACTCTATCTGTCAGTCTGTCTCTCTATCTCTCTGTCTCTCTTTTTCTCTCTGTCTCTCTTTTTCTCTCTGGTTCTCTCTCTCTTTCTCTCTCTCTCTCTCTCTCTCTCTCTCTCTCTCTCTCTCTCTCTCTCTCTCTTTCTCTCTTGCGCCCGCACGCTATGCACGCATATACACATACATACAGACACGCACACATACACACACATACATATAATCTTTTCGTTTGAATTTTCCCATCCGCAAGAGTCCGCCTTCTGTCCTCATTCCGTTATCAACTCACTAGTCCTGACACCCTTCCACAGCAGTCACATGCTCGGGACAGTCCCCTCTTGACTTCGGCGATCCCTTCGTCACCGTAAGGCTACCCTTTGCGTCTGTGGTCTGATTGCCTTCGATGTGTAATGCTACAGTACATGACACGTGTTAACGGTGCTTTGCATCTGTTCATCTGATCGATTTTATATCCCTCTCTGGCGAAGCGTCACAAATCACAAATTATTTCTCTCTTCCTAATCCCTCTCCCCTCTGGCTGACTGACTGGCTGGCTGGCTGGCTGGCTGGTTCACTGGTTGGTTCACTGACTGGGTGGCTGACTGGCTGGCTGACTGACTGTCCGTCTCAACAGAATTGTTTCTGTTTCTTAATTACGACCAATTATAGGTATTGAAACTGCATGGCTAGTTGTATGTGCTTCCTATATTACATCTTGACTATCCCTGTGTAAGAGTATCTTGCAGCCCAAACTCTTCTTCTCCTCTTAGGTGCAATTTTTGAGTCACGGACTTTGTAGTGCACGACGCATTTTGTGCAAAGGAATGTGAGAGCTTCGTACGGTGCGTCTCAATTTAAGTAAAATAACAAGAATAACGTGGTTTTGTTAGGGCCTCTTTGGAAAGCCTGACCTGTGACAGTGAATGTTGAGTCGTGAATGTCGACTCGATCTGAACTTGGTCCTTACCCACCGTGGTGCCCAACCTCAGCAGTGACCTGAGACACTCACGAGCTTGGACGTGACCCGATCTGCCAACACGCTACAACTGTACTCTTCCGACGATTTCACTTTTGTTCTCTCGTTGCCCTTCAGCTGAAGAACACTGAATGTGTTACATCCCTTCCGTACAGACTCTGAACATATATATATATATATATATATATATATATATATGTGTGTGTGTGTGTGTGTGTGTGTGTGTGTGTGTGTGTGTGTGTGTGTGTGTGTGTGTGTGTGTCTGTATGTACATATAATACATATAAAATAAGTATATATATATATATATATATATATATATATATATATATATATATATATATATATATGTACATATGTATATATATATATATATATATATATATATATATACTCACATATCTATGTTTTTGTATGTATACATATATATATATATAGATATATATATGGTGTGTGTGTGTGTGTGTGTGGATGTGTGTGTGTGTGTGTTCGTGTGTGTGTGTGTAAAAAAAAAAAAAAAAAAAAAAAAAAAAAAAAAAATATATATATATATATAATATATATGTATATATATGTATATATATTATATATATTATATATAAATATATACATACATATATATATATATATATATCAATATATACAGTATATCTACACACACACACACACACGCATATATATATACATATATCATCTATGTATATATATATATATATATATATACATATATATAATATATATGTATATATATATACACACACACACACACACATTATATATATATATATATATATATATATATATATAATATATATATATATATATATATATATATTAATATGTTTGTGTGTGTGTGTGTGTGTTTGTCTGTGCGTGTGTGTGTGTGTGTGAATGTGTGTGTGTGTTCGTGTGTGTATATATATATATATATATTTTATATATATATATATATATATATATATATATATATAAATAAGTCTTTTAAATTCATTCAACCTTTCTCTTTTTTCTCCCGCTTCCTCTCCCTCTCCATCTCATTTTTCCTATCAATTCCCTCTTTTCTGAATAGAAAAGTTAAATTAATTTTGTTATAGTTAAAGCGGATTTACATCCACACGTTCAACCGGAGCGTTGGAAAATACCTTTGAATTTATTAATAAAATATAGTTCTATTATTGTAATAAAAAAAAAACTATAACAAATGCACTTATATAATTCAAGATATAACATGAATGAATACACTGAACCAACACACTTGCCACATCGCTTTCAACTTGCAAACACTGTTGCTGGACGTGTTTGCACGCACAGCATCAAGTGCACAGGAAATTTGTGCACATCTGCAGGAAGCTAATTCTCGCAACTACCTAAAGTTATTACATAATCTCATCCCACATATATAAGTGATATGCGTGATATTGCATGGATGCAGGTATACATCCATGTGCAGTTGTTATTGTTGTTATTCTATTCTCTTGTCATTATCATTTTTTATTGTTGTTATTATTATTATCATTACTATCCTCATCATCGTTAATATTATCATCACTATTATCATTATAATTTATATTATCATTATTTTTATGATCTACATTCATTATCTTCTTTATCAGCCTTCTTATTTAGTATTGCCTGATAATAATTTGGTAATGCTTCAAAAAATCATACAGTACTCATATAGACAAAAGCATCTTTTTCATAACGCAGTCAATCAATTTCTACGATATTAAGAATACAAAATAACAAAATAACAGCCCACCAAAGGAGAAATTGAACAAAAAGGATAAATTTATTACCCAAAATTTCAGTTCTTAGCTGGGACCAAAGGAGAACAAACTACAAAACACTAGCAAGAATACCAATAGCAATGAAGAATTTCCCAAGAGCAGCCGTGCTACCATAATCGAGTCCTGTAACACCAGATTCATCACAAAGCATCGAATCTACGGGATGACACAGACGGATTCCTCAGTGACAAGACCCCTCGGAGATTATTGGAAACGGGAAAGCTTCACAAAAGCCCTTGACAGCTTTTAAAGGAATGCAATAAACTAAGGTAATATGAGAGAAACGTCGGCCTTTGTCCATATAATCCTGTATATATATATATGTATATGTATATATATATATATATATATATATATATATATATATATATATATATATATATAAATATATGTATGTATTATATATATATATGTATATATATGTATATATATATATATATATATATATATATATATATATATATATGTGTGTGTGTGTGTGTGTGTGTGTGTGTGTGTGTGTGTGTGTGTGTGTGTGTGTGTGTGTGTGGGTGTGTGTGCATATATATATATATATATATATATATATATATATATATATATATATATATATATATAAAGAATGGTGTTAGAGAGGGTAGAAATTAATAATGATAATTGTGTTATGTTCAGCCATAGGGGTGCATGTATTTATGTGCTCGGATTTTGAGATCAGATACTGGGATGGATGTATCATGCACTCTCGACCATGAACCCGCATTAATGCATGTACTATCAAGTGGGGACTAGGGGCCGGATTCACTAACGCACTTACCATGGTAAAAACGCTAGTAATTACCATTATGATTAGAAACGGAATGCACTGGTATTTACGAACAACTTACCATCGTAGATACAAGGCTGAATTTACCAGTGGTTGGAGCACTGGTATGTCCACTGGCAACTACAGGGACGACTCTCTCCTCACGCTTTATCTCAGCAAAATAACAACATTTAAGGCGACGCTTTAGTTTGCATGCCCACCTATCATGATCAGAATGATGGCAACTATTCATTTTCATATGAACATGACAAAAATAAAGAAAATTCACAGGAAATAAGTGAGAATAATGTTCATGCAGCCTAGGTTATATTTGCAGAAAGTCATAGGCCTACAATAACATTTAAAATGATACATGAATAGTTTGACCAATTCAAACATATTTCATTTCTATAACATAGTTGAAAAACAGTAAATATATGAATATATATGTTATTCGATTCAGAAATTGGCGATTCATACGATAGAGTTCCATAAACGATTGAAACAGCAACCGCACCAACCGGAACTCTGGAAAAGGACAACAAATATTGAAGTAACCTCCACGCCTATGCAACCACCTCTGGCGAAATACAAGCTTCACAAATAATGAGCAGGACGGTTTGGACTGACAAATAGCCAGGGAGGTCTTTAAAAAACACAGATAATAATGATAATCAGACCTTTTTTTTCTAATATAAATTACACTTCTTTATATTTATCATACTATATATACATTGAAGAAAGCACAAACTTCACCTCACTGTTTGTTTATATTTGTGTTTGCCTTAATTTGAATAAAATTATTCATAATCTTATTCATTTCAAAGATTTTATTGGCATTCCTTTTTAAGAAAATGTTGATACAAATAACACCTCCATTGCATGGAGCCATCGTTTCTTATCTTTTGACTGTAATCTATAAAATAGAAAAAAATAGCATGTTTTTTGAAAACCATTATATTACATATGATCCATTGTAGGCCTATGACTGCAAGTTTACCCTAGGCTGCCTATGAATTTTCTTTATTTTGTCTTGTTCATATGAAAATTAACAGTTGCCATCTTTCTGATCATAATTGGTGTACATGCAAACCAGAGCGTCACCTTATATGTTATTTTTTTGCTGAGATAAAGCGTGAGGAGAGAGTCGTCACTGTAGATGCCAGTGGACATACCAGTGTGTGGGAGCGGGTGTATGGTCGACTGAATGCCAGTTAAGATTCTGACTGCCGAATCATACATCGATCTTTTTTGCTGAACGTTTTGCTATAGATAAAGCCTTAGATTTTGCCCTATCGACAACCCACGATAGAAAAGTCATATTTTCAGACTCGCTAAGCTCACATAAAGTTATTAAATCCTCAGTAACTACCAAAAATGAAATACAGGGTGTCGCGGGGTAATACTGTCCGATCCGGTTCAAATCAACAATTATAGTGTTTTCCTGAATAAAGAATTTCTAATTTTGTATGAGTAGAATTCAATTACACCCCTTGGATTGTTGCTTAGTATTATCACATCAAAAAGAAAAAAAGATGATATGTGAAATCATCATCATATGTATGATAAAAAAAATATGGAAAAATGCGTAATTTTAAAATAAAAAAAAAGAAAGAATCTACCTAAGCTCTAACAAATACCGTTTATGAACAGAACTACTTGTGGCTATTATAATGTGATGAGTTGTATCGATGGGCTGAGTCGACCATCGGCCGGCTTATTAAAAAATTTGTCCGGAGATAGCGAAACACCGTTGTCTGGCTGAGAGCGGGAGATTATCCCGCCTCTATACGAGCGGCTTAAATATATAACTTTCCGAGATTAATCAAAATAAACTCGAACATCGATTAATAAAAAAAAATAAACATAAATCTAAAAGAAAAAGCCAGCAAACAAAAACAATACAAATCATCAGGAGACAAAAAAACTGAAAAAATTTTTCATTCACACTGTAATAAACTGAGAAAAACACAAAAAAAAAAAAAATGCGTAAAATTATTGATTCTTAAAAAAAAAACAAAGCCACTGTAGGTGTGGAAAAATAACAAATAATTAAGGTAAAAA
>NW_028234407.1:30352712-30357712 GCF_977035675.1 Penaeus japonicus | reverse complement strand
AGTCCCACAGTACAGTCAGCTGTTAATCACAGTCCCTCAGTACAGTCAGCTGTTAATCGCAGTCCCACAGTACAGTCAGCTGTTAATCGCAGTCCCTCAGTACAGTCAGCTGTTAATCGCAGTCCCTCAGTACAGTCAGCTGTTAATCGCAGTCCCTCAGTACAGTCAGCTGTTAATCACAGTCCCTCAGTACAGTCAGCTGTTAATCACAGTCCCTCAGTACAGTCAGCTGTTAATCGCAGTCCCACAGTACAGTCAGCTGTTAATCGCAGTCCCTCAGTACAGTCAGCTGTTAATCGCAGTCCCACAGTACAGTCAGCTGTTAATCACACTCCCACAGTACAGTCAGCTGTTAATCACAGTCCCACAGAACAGTCAGCTGTTAATCACAGTCCCACAGAACAGTCAGCTGTTAATCACAGTCCCACAGTACAGTCAGCTGTTAATAACATTTTTGCTATTAACCTTCAGAGACTCCTTACCCAAAACGACCCGAAATCATAGACGATAAAAAGTGCAAAGAATCTGACCAGCTAACAACCCCAATGTTCAATTTCTCATTTCTAGAACCTCCTTAGCTAGACGACTCTGATACGAAACACGTGTACGCTCATGAAAGTCAGCTGTTCTCAGTCTCAACGTCATAAAAGGAGAAAAATCGTCACCCACTGTGATTGCGGACCATAAATGGATCGCATATGACGCTGAGGAACTTATAAGATTAAACCTCAGCTTCATTGGAGCATCTTACGAGCACTGAAGAGGACAATAAGAAGAGAGATAGTGAAGGGGGAATAGGCAGGGAACGTAGAAATGGTTTGTCTTTAAGCATTTATAAGCATTTGTGGTGAGGAAGGTTGGGTATTGTGGTCCGGGTCTGTCATTTCTTATTTCATAATATCGCTTAACGGTAATAACAACAGCACACTGTAAACATAACGATAAAACAGATTAATAGAATATATGTAGTGGTGTGATAGTAGGCCTAGAATTGGAAGAAAGAAAAAAGTTAACAGATATCATTTCCAAGATTATAGTTATGAATGTTTGCATTCGGTTTTCATCACCATACTTTGTTACCAAAAGTAAAATTAGAACCTAACATTGTGTTATGTTAGAAGAGTATCGTTATTGAGAAGAGGCAAACCTTTGCAGAGCATTTATACAGACAAATGAATTTCCATGAATGTTTGCAGGTAAATCTAGCCACAACATCAATATTCTACTAATTTCGGATTCAACTGAACGTCAAAAGCGCATGCAATATCCGGGTTGGTGCAGCACAAACATTTTCTCAATTGATAAGTAAATGAAAATTAAATTATACTACACTGGTTTGACATTTCCTCTGTTGACAGGAGCTACTGACGCTGCTTGGATTTTTTTTTTTTTTTTTTTTTTTTTTGTACCTTTGACCTCGTTAAGTTTCGAAATTATCAACTCGATGAAATACAAACGATTAAGGCAAATGGAACGTATAATTCACTTGGAAATATGATGATTCATTGTAAATACAAAAACCTTAAGATTGCGTGTATCGGTTCTCGTATCTAGTTTCCTTGGAATAATTTGAAAAAAAAAAAACACATTCGAAAAAAAATAATGTAGTGAGACAAGGACAAATTATATATGTCAACAATGGTGTGATGGATCGTCAATGTGTATAATTTATACGAGAATAACGTAATAATTTTTTTGTGGGAGGGAATAATTATGACAGTTACCAGCCAAACAAATTGATATCAAAGAATAGTAAACACACTATGGTTTCAGGTGTGTGTACTGTATGTGTGTTGTTACGGATATTCGTTAAAGAAGGAATAATTGAATTCTTTCAATTTCAACTCATAATCTATATTTGTTTATCTGTCTGCATCTCTCTCTCTCTATCTATCTATCTCTTTCTCACAATCTATATCTCTCTCTCACACACAATCTTTTTTTTTTTTTCTCTCTCACACAATCTCTCTCTCTCTCTCTCTCTCTCTCTCTTTCTCTCTCTCTCCTTCTCCCTTCTCTCCTTTCCTCTCCCTTTCCCTTTTCCTTTCCCTTCTCTCCTTCCATCTGCCTCCCCCTCCCTCTCCTTCTCCTTCTCCCTCTCCCTCTCCCTCTCCCTCTCCCTCTCCCTCTCCCTCTCCCTCTCCCTCTCCCTCTCCCTCTCCCTCTCCCTCTCCCTCTCCTCTCCCTCTCCCTCTCCCTCTCCTCTCCCTCTCCCTCTCCCTCTCCCTCTCCCTTTCCCTCTCCCTCTCCCTCTCCCCTCCGTCTCCCTCTCCCTCTTCCCTCTCCCTCTCCCTTCCGTTCCTGAACAATATCCATTTAATCTTTTACTACGGCGCTTCAATGGTACATTGTGGTGCATATTTTGGGAAAGATATACTGTTCATTCTCTCGTCTTTTATCAGAATTCCATACTCAATTTCCTCTGTTCCTTAACCTTATTAAGGCACAATTGGCACCATATTAAATGCTCTTCTGCATTGATATGGATGTATGTGGTGGTATTCGTATCGTAGGTAGGAACAAAAACATTTTCGTTTATTAAAGAAAAGAAGGAAAACAAGTAGAATATCCCCGATTGCAAGTCTGGAAATATTATGTAAGTGTGAGAATGATTTTCATCCTCGCTGGATCTTAACACTAAGTTTGTTTATCATTATTGAAAAAATCTTGGTAGATGCTGACTTATGCTACATGAATATTTGGTAAAATTTAATATAAAAAAAAGGAATAAAAAAGATCAAAAGTAATAAAACCTTTGGACAAAAATTATTTCAAATTTGGATATTTATAGAACCATCGTAAAAGTGATTTTTATTTTTTTAATATAGATAATCAAAATGAAATGCCAACTGGATTGGATCGTGGTCATTATTTCAGTGGTTTCTCAATGGAATATTAAGGAATAGGAATAGGATTAACTAATATTTAGCTAAGCCCCTCCTTTCATTTTCCTCACCTAGTTTTCTCTAGTGATCTGTGTCATGGATGATAATGAATTTCCAACATCTAGAATTCCTTTTACTTGATCGAGTTAATGCTAGGCAGGTGTTAGAGCATCCAACCTACGGCATCACACTTCATCTTTGGCGAAATTAGAGGAGCAGATATTGCATAGGTTGTATGCAGCTTCCTTTTCCCTTGTTCCTTGCAAGAGTTCAACAGTATGCATTGCAATATCGTGTTAAACATTCCACTGATTTCAGGGCTCATAGACGCTTTAAAGAGAAGACAATTTCAGAATTGCGAATGACATTATGTTATATATATATGAGCTACAGAAAAATACATAGCTGTCCACTAAAGGGGCTCTGTAATCGATCTGATTTCATCATCTTTCAATTGGCAAATTGATCTGTGATCCCCCACGGAGTAGATATCGGGGTCAACATACTTTTTTAAATTAAAGACAACAGCATGGAGATCATTTTTGGCCGTATGCTAAAACGACACCACGCTTTTTCGGCATCATGGATATAGTGGGTAGGTCGGGTAGGTTCCGTAAATTGAAAGATGAGGGTAAACTGCTGTAAAAAAGGAGTCTTACGTCGAAAGCATAGTAAATTGTTGGTGTATAAGGACTGCTTTTATCATCTAAGCAAATACACTTGGTGTTTGTGTTTCTCATTCCCTTTTCCCCTTTTCATCACTCTCTTTTAACATCATAAAGTCAAATTCAAAACATCAAAAACAACATTGAATGCACAGTTCATTAACACATAACTCAATGACATAACCATTTTTGTAGTTTTAAGTTACAACGATGACATATATATAAATATATATATATATGTGTGTGTGTGTGTGTGTGTAAAATGTATATGTGTAAAATGTTTATGTGTAATATATATATATATATATATATATATATATATATATATATATATATATGTATGTATGTATGTATGAACAGAGTTCATAGCGACAAATGTAGAAGAAAGGTATGATTGAGACTGAATATCTAAACACGCAAGAGATGTATTTGACGCGTTTCGACTGAGGTCTTTCTGAAACGCGTCAAATAGATTTTCAGTCTCATTCATACCTTTCTTCTACATATATATATGTGTGTGTGTGTGTGTGTGTGTGTATACATATACATCCATTATTACAGAGAGAAAAAAAACATAGTGATCACTGTGGTTATATAAGGTAGAGGCAGTAAATAAATCCTGCTTCACTTATGTTTACATTTACCTTTTCCTGTTCTCATTCCCAATATATATTTACATTACACATTGCAATTGGAACTAACATTATTAACAACAGCAACAAAATTCAAAATGCTGGGCAAAGATACAGTCATAATCACTATCTATAGTTTTTGGTTACAACAATTTGAAGAGTTTTATCTCTCTAAATGCTAGGAAATGCTATGAAAGTTCCGCTATTACTAATTAATACATCTACATTAAATGTATGATAATAAATGTGTCATTAGCATAATGGTCAGAATTTATGTTGTATTTATTTTCTTATTGTTATTGATGTTGGTGTTATCAGCATTGTTGTTCTGTCGTTTTATTTTTAATGTTAGTAGTGGTGGTAGTAGAAGTAGTAGTATCATTATGTTATTGTTATCATTATTATTGTTATTATTATATCATCATTAATTATTGTTTTTGTACTTGTTATTTTAATCATTACCATTATCGTTATCATCATCATCATTATCATTACCATTATTATTATTACTATCATCAAATTATCAATACTGAAATTTACAGTCAAAATACAGATGTGCAACACCAGCAGACGTACCCAGCCAATAGATAAATATAAAGGCAAATGCACAAATGCGTACAGATAGACTAAAAAAAAAAAAAGAAAAAAAAAAAAAAAAAAAAAAAAAAAAAAAAAAAAAACGCACCAGACATGCATGCATAAACGTATCCACTAACATACCCAAAAAGTCAACAGATACTTTCACAAACCCACAAAGCCATGAAAAAAAACATACACATACAGATACACAAAGCCAACAGACTAGTACAAAGGCAAGC
>NW_028234407.1:30332712-30342712 GCF_977035675.1 Penaeus japonicus | reverse complement strand
ATTTATTTGTGTTGTTTTCTTTTTTTTCAATTTACACCTTATCTCTTTTTCTTTATTTGCTTCGTTATATTCTTCTCTTTCTCCTTTTTCGTTTCTTATTTTGATTTTCTTCTCCTTCATCTTCTTTTGTTTTTCCTTTCTTATTGTTACTATTTTTTCTTTTTCGTGTCTTCCTTTTTTCATCATATTCTTCTCTTTCTCCTTTTTCGTTTTATTTTTATTTTCTCCTTCTTTTTTCCCATCTCTTTCTTTATATTTTTTTTCTTCTTCTATTGTTCTTTTTTTTTCTTCGTCTTATTTTTTCTCTTTCTCCATATTTTACTTCTTTTCTTTTCTTCTTCTTCTTCTTCTTCCTTTTCTTCCGCTTTTCAATGTAAATATCTACATTTGTTTTTGTTTTTCTTCTTCCTCATCTTTATTCCTGTAACGATAATAATGACAGCAATAATAACAAAAATAATGATAATAATAACAATAATAATAACGTTATCACCATCTTACTTCTTACTTTTCCTCTAAGTATCAATATCATCCTAATTTTCAACGATGCAAATTTGACCGATATTGATTTGACATTTAAGAAAAAAAGAAAAAGAAAAATGTGTCAAATTAGAACATTAGGTCATTACTGCAAGAATATTTTATCAAGTGTCAGGAAACCAACATGTGATTTAAATGGAGATCAACCTTGCATAATGTTTTTGTTCTGTAAGTTTGCTTCTAGCTCTTTCTTTCTCTTTCTCATTCTCTCTTTATCTGTTTTTCTTTGTTTCTGTTTTTGTTTGTTTGTTTGTTTGTTTTCGTTTATTTCTTCTTCTCTTTCTTTTTTCTCTTTCTCTTTATTTCTGTCTTTCTTTCTTTCTTTTTTTCTGTTTTTCATTTATTTCTTTTTCTCTTTCTTTCCTTCTTTTTCTCTCTATCTCTGTCTTTCTTTCTTTCTTTTCGTTTATTTTTTCTTCTCTTCATTTTTTTTTCTCTCTCTCTATTTCTGTATTTCTTTCTTTTTTCTTTTATTTTTTTTTCTTTCTTTCTCTTTTTGTCTTTCTTTCTTTCTTTTCTCTGTATTTCTTTCATCTATTTCTTATTTTCTTTCCTTTTTTTCTTGTTCTCTCTATTTCTGTCCTTCTTTCTTTCTTTTCTCTGTATTTATTTATTTTTTTCTCTCTTTCTGTCTATTTCTGTCTTTCTATTCTTTTTTTTTCTCTCTCCTTCTTTCTTTCACTTTCTCTTTATTTGTCCGAGTAATAGTTGATTATTTTTATACCTGCGGAGTTGTATTCCTAATGGCCAGTAATATTTAGAGAACGAAACGAAAGATTCTGACTTGGGACTTTTTGAAGGTAATCCAGGAGGGATATTTCTGAGAGCATGTAAAAAAAAAAAAAGAAAAAAAAAAAAAAAAAAAAAAAAAAACTTAATCTATTTTTCTTTAACTATGCATTGCACCACGAGGGAGACAGACAATGAAAGAGAGAAGAAGAGATAAAGAGAGAGAAAGAGATGGAGAGAGAAACAGAAAAAGACAGAGGAAGAGGGAGAGAGAAAAAATAATAAAGACAGAGACAGAGGAAGATGGAGATAGAGAGAATAAGAGAAAGAGTGTGAGAGAGAAAGACAGAGAAAGACAAAGACAGAGACAGAGAAAGAGAAGAGGAAGGGAGGGAGAAAGGGATAAGCAGAGAAGTGCCCGCCACAAATTACCATACCAATATTGAACATATACTCACACCAATATAGATACTCAACATATCTCATCTAGAGATTATTAGCATTACAACTTAGATTTGTTGGTCATGTTTCTATCTACGGCCAAACTCCTCTCTTCTCCTCCTGGCTGTAAGGGCGTTGAGACGTAGCTTCTACGAGATGACAGCGACCTTAAGAACGATCCTGAAATATCGATGGCGTATCTATCCCTCGATCTTTTGGAAATCTTATGTTTTTTATTGCGAATATGATTTTTCTTGTGATCACTGCGTCGTCGCCCTGTTGGCATGCATTACATAATGAGATAGGTGGGAGTCATGAAGGTCCTTTTCACTCAGAGATAATTCTATAAACGTAAAGAGATGTTTCCTGTCCGGTTGCCATGTAAACAGAAGATCGCGAGTGTTGATATGTGTGTGTGTTTGTGTGTTGTATGTATATTTGTAGGGTTTTTTTATGCGTGCTCATGTGCATGAATATATATATATATATATATATATATATATATATATATATATATATATATATATGTATGTATATATATTATATATATATGTATATGAATAAATAAATAGATAGATATATATATATATATATATATATACATATATATATATGTGTGTGTGTGTGTGTGTGTGTGTGTGTGTGTGTGTGTGTGTGCGTGTGTGTGTGTGTGTGTGTGTGTGTCTGTGTACACAGAGATATATATATATATATATACACACATATATCAATACACTCATATGTGCATATATATATATATATATATATATATATATATATATAAATGTATGTATATATATATATATATATATATATATATATATATATATATATATATTACTACGATACCTGTTGTTTCGACTCACTTGTTATGAAAGTATTTATATTTAACGGTCGACAGAGCATATGTCTGACCTGAGATACATGATCAAATTACAATACACAGATGTGACCTTCACAATTATCGGATTTCGTATATCCCCCAGGATCGGGCAAAGATTCGTTAAAGACAGCACCTGCAACTTTAGCCCTTCTGGATATTTTGGTCACCTCCCCATCATAGGAATATCACCCTCAAAGGCTGACCCGAGGGCGGACCTATGAATTATGATGAACCGAAGTCAGCCAATCAGGAAATCGCGACCCAAGCTGACACTTGGAATAGTTACGCCTACTTTCCTGTAGACGGCTCATCGCCCCGCCTAGCGAGCCGTCCTGAGATATACTGACGATAGCGAAGTCACTCGAGGTCCTTGACCTTAATCACCAACATCTACCACTCGCACTCCTACATCTACTATTGTGAACTAGTGCTAATCCCGATCTTTATTTCCAGAGTCATTTCTTGTTATATCTATATATATATATATATATATATATTATATCGTGTCATATTATTGAAGTTATAATATATTGTTATTGTATCAGCTGCTGTGTTTGACACCAACCTTATATTTCTCTATGTGTGGATATTAGAGTAATCTATACCCATCACATAATCTGGTGGCAGCCTACGATGAGAACCTCACGTTTCTTTTTTTCGCAATAATTGGTACAATAATTAGCTACGTACCACCATCGCGAACATTTTTTCCAGTGTCTCACAGCATACAGCGCATCAAGTTGACTGACAGGACGAAGACATCGGTAATGAAGGTTAGTTGCGACTAAGGTCGATATCCCTCGTGTCATTTTTCTTACTCTTAATTGTTTTTCACACCCTAGTGTTGTGCCTTGTGTTACCCACTTTTTTTTCTTTTTCTTTCTATTGTGAAGTGATTGGATTTCTTTCTCGCGCCTATTCATGAGTGAATTACGAAGTGGTAAAGTGTTCAGAAACCTCAGGGAAACTACCGAAATATTCTTTGGGTTGGATACTGTACCTTCCCATTCTCCCTCCCGTCCCGTTTCCCGATCTCTGACCCCCCACACAATCATCTCAACTGCTAATTCCACCACTGTCCCACCCTCTGACCTGACCCCCACCCATCCCCCCTTCTCCAACATGACGTTCCAACCTCACCAAACATTCAATATCGTACAGAAATTTGATGGCTCCTCCATTCCGGTTGAAGATTTCTTGGAAAATGTTGAATCTATGATTATTCAAGGTGGAATGTCTAGAGATGACCCCTCTTTCGGCAATAAATGCGTAAACGCGGCTGAGACACGTTTAGAGCTTACCTCAGCGAAAGTACGTAACGCGATTAACGCCTTTAAAACATTGCCATCCGAATTGCGCAGTTGGAGTTATTTCCAGGATATATTTAGATCTTCGTTCAAATCCTTGGATGTAAGTCACCATATTCAGTTCGCGAGACTTATTCAATTAAAGCCTGCTTCCTTGTCCGAAGAAGACATTCGATTCTTTATCAATCAGCTTCGGGTTCAAGTTTCAAAATGGGTTAAGAGTATTCCCCACAACCATGACTCCCACGTAAAGTCCTTGTTTAACGACCATCACGTCTCCTCTATGACGTATATGGTCAAATCTATCCTAGTTGCTTCTTTACCTACTTCTGTACAAGAACAAGTTTGGGAACCCTGTGAAGATACTGATTTACTTAAGTTACCCGGCGAATTTGCCAAGTCTATCAGAGAGAAGGCTCCCGCAGTATCAGTCAATGCAGGCGTTCCCACGACTAAGGCAAACACGACCACACAAGACAACACACCCTTGCGTAACACAAACAAACACAAACAACCAAACGACAAACCACAACGCAACCCTAACCCGCGGTTCCACAACCATGACACGAAAACACAACACTCAAGACAAACCTCCCCTCACAGATATAATGCGGGACATAAAACTCGCTTTCCCCCGTCATCTAACTCACCTCATGTACCCAGACGTAAACAACCTTGCGTCACGAATTGGGCACCAGACAGAGATCAGTGTTTTAATTGTTGTGCGAAAGGTCACGGTGCCGACTCATGTTATTCGACACCGTACTGTCCTTATCACGGCACGCGCTCACACCCTTGGCCTCACTGCTCGGCGTTCCCTGACCAGGTGGATCAAACTTACAAATTGCTCCAGCAACGCCAAGCAAACCGCCATTTTTTAGGGAAAAGCCAAAAACACCCAGACACGGCAACATTACAAGCACAATACCGGTAACGCACCACATTGTCTCGACTAGTTGCATCCCTAATGTTATCACTCAACCGCCTTTGCTTCCATCTATATTGAATGACAAGCCTGCATATTTCTTCTTAGACACAGGATCTTCTTGTTCTGTGGTCTCGTTGAATACCTTGCGGAATTTTGAATTATCATTAGATTTGCAACCGAGTCAAACCACCATTTGCGGGATAACAGGAGATAAGGTATCAGCTTTAGGCAGCAAAGTCCTTAACATTTCTCTTGGTAGTGAAATTTTTGCTCACAAGTTTGTCGTTGTAGAATCTAATTGTACCCCGGGACACCTCTTGTTGGGTCATGATTTCTTATACCGTACAGGTATTTCCCTCCACCCTCAGAGTAATAGCATTACTTTTAATGGTCAGAATTACCTATTAAGGACTCCCTCTTGCCTATGGACGCATGCCGACCCTTTCACACCCGCAATGGCAATCTATGAAGTCACACATGACCATAGTCACACCATGTCTACACCTCACTTCCCATCCTCTCCTCCCCACCACCCCCCTACCCCTCCCACCCGCCCTCGCTTCACCTCTCCTCTCGCTGCGCGCGCACCCGCATCACGCAAACCTTCGCGCGCAAAACACGTTGACGACTGTGCGAAATCTTGGACCGCTAATGATAATGCTCCTAAGTTTATTGCTAGTGCTACCACTACTATCCCGGCATTTCATGATCTACTGATAGACGTTTCTTGTCCTTCGGCAAATGGTACTGCTTTGATATTACCTGATAATATACGAGTAAAAGGTTGTGCAACATTACCTTCCTTGTATAATATCACTGATAATAGATGTCAGGTGCATGTATTTAATCTTACCCCGGCCCCATTGACTATTAACGCTGGTGTACCTGTAATATCTTATGAATTCACAGACTTGCCTATCTGCGAATTTGATTTACCTGTTCCCTCCCCTGTTTTTACTGCAACATCATCTTCCCCTGATGAGCAGAGCTCTGATCATGTTCTAAAGCAAAATTTAGATTTTCATGAAGGATATGATATTTTGAATAACTTATTTAAAGAATTCCCAAGCGTATTGCCAACCAAGGACCGTCCTATCGGAAAAACAACATTGCTTCAACACTCCATTACCCTCGAGCCTGATGCTAAGCCTTCGTACATACCGAGTTATAAGATCCCTCATTCGAAGCGACAGGCCTTGGAAAAGGAAGTTAAAACAATGTTAGACATGAATCTTATTCAACCAAGCAATTCACCCTGGGCCTCCCCCCTCCTCCTTGTTCCAAAGAAGGATAATACTTTCCGCCCAGTGGTCGACTATCGCAAGTTGAATAAAGTAACAGTGCCAGAACCATTCCCAATTCCTAATCTTAGATTGTTGTTGCAAGACATTGGCTCTAATAATAAGATTTTTTCAACTATTGACCTTGCTAAAGGCTTCCTGCAAGTTCCTATGGCTCCTGAAAGCGTGCCATATACGGCTTTCTCGACTCATATGGGACACTTTGAATTTTTAGTATGCCCTTTTGGTCTTCGCAATTCCCCTCTCACATTTGGCAGATTAATGTCACTTGTACTATCAGGATTAATTAATGATCAGGTCCTCGTGTATTTAGATGATATTTTAATTTGTTCACCCTCCCTCTCTGAACACGAGAAGAAATTGCGCCAGGTTTTCAATAGGCTATCAACTGCAGGATTATGTATTCAACCTAGCAAATGTCAGTTCTTCAAGTTAAAGTTAGAATTCTTAGGCCATACCTTGTCATCTAAAGGTATTGCACCTAATGATTCAAAAGTTAAAGCCATTGCCGACTTTCCAACACCTAAGAACCAGAAGGAATTGAAGTCATTTTTAGGCCTTTCAGGTTTTTACAGGCCGTTCATTCAAGGTTACGGGTCCATCGCGACGCCGCTTAACCATCTCCTTAAAAAGGATACTACTTGGCAGTGGACAGACGAGGAAAAAGCCGCATTTTCAACTCTTAAATCGCGACTAATTAAGGCTCCACTCTTAGCCTTCCCCGATTTCAGTTTGCCTTTTGTCCTCACCACTGATGCCTCAAACCTCGGGCTCGGAGCAGTACTCCACCAGAAACATGGCCATTCTGGAAAAACGCAGCCCATTGCTTTTGCAAGTCGCGCCCTCAATTCAGCGGAAAAACGCTATCACACGACGGACCGTGAATTACTCAGTATCACATGGGCCCTCCGTCATTTTCGAGAGCTAATCTTGGGATATCAGATAGAAGTGCACACTGATCATTCCCCCCTCACGTCCATATTTAAGGGTAGGGACCCTCATGGACGACGCGCCCGCGCAATTGAAATTCTTGTAGAGTTTGACGTCACCATTGTTTATTTACCCGGGAAACAAAATGTCGTTGCCGACGCGCTATCACGCGCTCCCCTCTCTGACGCTCACAACCTGCCTGAATCTAGCTCCTCGCCCACCTTTGCCTCCCGCAAGGTGAAATTCTCTGACATTGCACCGATCTTGGCAAATACTGCCGCGCCTACCGTTGAGGATTCTTCGAAGGACGAGATCCGGTCTGCACATGTTAATGGTCGCCGTTCCGACTCCATTCATTCTGTTACCGCCCCGGTCTTGGCTGCCCCAGCCGTACCTCCCATGGACCCACCCACGGAGGACGAGATCCGGATAGCGCAACGTAATGATAATCTGTACGGCCCCTTAATTCAAGCTTTAGAAAGGAATGAAAGACCTCCCCCTAGCAGACATGTTCGAGTAAGTCAACTTTACCTCGATGCTAACGGTCTACTTTGCTACAAGTCTCGATATAGGACAAGAAAGCTTAAGGCATCTCGTAAGCTTGTAGTTATTCCTGAATCACTTGAAGGTCGAATCCTTCCTCTTTTCCATGAGTCGAAAGAAGCTGCACACTGTGGTAAGTATAAGGCAATTCACTTAGCTCAGCAACGCTTCTTCTTCCCACACCTTATTAGCAAAGTTGCTAAGCATGTTCAGTCTTGTAAGCAATGCCCATATTACAAGGGAAATACCAACGACCCAGCCCCTGCATTGAAATATGACATTCCAGACTTTCCTTTCCAGAAAGTCTCTTGCGACACATTGTCAGGTTTTCTACCTTCTCGCAATGGCAATCGTTATATTTTAGTCTTCATTGATAACTTCACTCGTTTTTGTGAACTCGTCCCCGTGCCCAACAAAACAGCAAATGTTGTTGCACATGCTTTTCACGACTTCTGTCATAGACATTCAGCCCCCATGTATTTTTCAACTGATAACGGGACTGAATTTCATAACAAAGTCATGGATAAGTTATGTGATATCATGAATGTAACTCGTGTTAACATTCTCCCTTACCGCCCACAAAGTAATGGTATTACAGAAAGGCTCAACTCCTCCATCCTCTCATTAATGAGATCGCTTGTTGATGCGACATCGGACACATGGGATGAATCACTATTGACAATCCAGTCTTGTATTAATAGTACATTCCATTCTTCCTTAGGTGATACCCCACATTTTCTTTTATATGGAATAGATAAAAGACTACCCTATGACCTCTTTGATGAAAATCAAGTTCCTTTATATAATGATAATTATGCTGAATATCTCCTAAATAGAAACAAGTCCATCTTTCAGATCACAAAGAAGCATTTGACTAATTCCAGAGATAAAATACTGTCATTTCAACACAAAGTGGCCCGCCACAAAGACATTGAAGTTGGAGCATTAGTATTTAGAAAAGTCAACCAACCACTCAATATTAAGTCAAAGCTTGCTCCTAGATTTGAAGGTCCATTTAGAGTAATTAGTGTAAAGAACAACAAGGCCTACATTAAATGCATACAGTCAGGTGAACAATCTTGGTCTCATTTCGACGTCCTAAAGCTTGCTCACAAGTACTATTCTCCCCCGGCCGACGAACACTAATTGATTTTTATTTTCCAGACCTTACTCCTCTTGGGCTTATCATTCTTCACATTGGCGTCTGCCGACCGCCATGCCCTACCCCCTAGGCTTCGCGCAGTGCCAAGAGCCTTCGTTGAGGACCATGGGCTAGTCTTACCAGTAACAAACAATGTGGAAGTCAAAATTTCGCTTCAGCCGATTGCTGATTTCTCCGGCCTGGCTACTTTCCACCTACGTAAGATAGCATCACTTCAAGCGCAGGTAACTCGTGAACAGTTAACGCAGCAGCAATTCTCTCTTCTTGACAGTGCACTTAATTCTATCCATAATCAACTTTCTTCTTTTGTAGAACATAAACATCGTTCACGACGAGGATTAATTAATGCCGTCGGAAAGATTGCCCACGCGTTATTTGGCGTTGTAGATGATGATACTTTCACTTCTAAATTCTCAGAGTATCAGAATAATCTCAGAACAATTACTCACAGATTTGACGCATCGATTCATGCCGTCAACACTATTGCCACTAATGTTCACGAGTTACAGAGAGCATTTCACAGCGTTAACTCAACCTTTGAAAACCTCTCCACAAAGCTCAATAACTCTAACCATTTCACAGAGCTTGCGTTTAACGTGCTATCTTACCAAGTGACAATTAATAAGATTATCAATAATATTAACTCAATAACCAACTCGTTGATTTCAGCAACAGCAGGCGAAGTGCTTCCCAGTCTCATTACTCCACATGACTTACGCCCTATTCTCCACAATATCTCCTCTGCTCATGTTAAGCCTCTCTTTCCTCTAAGGCAACGAATTCAGTTCTACTCTACTCTAAAATCTTACCTCACAATTTCAGGTCTCTCTGTACTTATTCCACTCTCCCCTGAAACTACCTTCAAGGCTTATTTCATTCACCCATTCCCATACAAAACAAATAACACTTTTTTCACTTTAAACACACAACATTCACTCATCCTAAAATCCCTTCACGGCCAGTCTATTTCCTTCCCACCAGCAGATTTCTTAGATAACTGTGCAAAGACCACTCCTCGCACATTTGTTTGCACTTCATCGCCTCTGGCACTTGACACAAACATGCCATCTTGCTCCAGGGCGCTCATTATAAACCATAACATTATAGGTCAGTGCACATTCTCTGAAATCCTTGGTTCGGTTAGGCCGTTTCTTCTCTCATTTCCCGACATTACCCTATTATTTTACTTCAAGGCTACTACAACTACCGTTATGTGTAACAAGCATAACCCTGATG
>NW_028234407.1:30312712-30327712 GCF_977035675.1 Penaeus japonicus | reverse complement strand
CCTCCTTCTTTCTCTCAATGGGTTTATGTATCTCTCACTCCCTCCTTCTTTCTCTCAATGGGTTTATGTACCTCTCACTTCCTCCTTCTTTCTCTCAATGGGTTTATGTATCTCTCACTTCCTCCTTCTTTCTCTCAATGGGTTTATGTATCTCTCACTTCTTCCTTCTTTCTCTCAATGGGTTTATGTATCTCTCACTTCTTCCTTCTTTCTCTCAATATGTTTATGTATCTCTCACTTCTTCCTTCTTTCTCTCAATGGGTTTATGTACTTCTCATTTCCTCCTTCTTTCTCTCAATGGGTTTATGTATCTCTCACTTCCTCCTTCTTTCTCTCAATGGGTTTATGTATTTCTCACTTCTTCCTTCTTTCTCTCAATGGGTTTATGTATCTCTCACTT
This sequence comes from Penaeus japonicus, assembly GCF_977035675.1. Lineage (NCBI taxonomy): Eukaryota > Metazoa > Arthropoda > Malacostraca > Decapoda > Penaeidae > Penaeus > Penaeus japonicus. Next base: position 30,327,312 of record NW_028234407.1, on the reverse strand, counting down.
CCTCCTTCTTTCTCTCAATGGGTTTATGTACTTCTCATTTCCTCCTTCTTTCTCTCAATGGGTTTATGTATCTCTCACTTCCTCCTTCTTTCTCTCAATGGGTTTATGTATTTCTCACTTCTTCCTTCTTTCTCTCAATGGGTTTATGTACCTCTCACTTCCTCCTTCTTTCTCTCAATGGGTTTATGTACTTCTCATTTCCTCCTTCTTTCTCTCAATGGGTTTATGTATCTCTCACTTCTTCCTTCTTTCTCTCAATGGGTTTATGTATCTCTCACTTCTTCCTTCTTTCTCTCAATGGGTTTATGTACCTCTCACTTCCTCCTTCTTTCTCTCAATGGGTTTATGTACCTCTCATTTCCTCCTTCTTTCTCTCAATAGGTTTTATGTGCCTCTCACTTCCTCTTTCTTTCTCTCAATGGGTTTTATGTACCTCTCACTTCTTTCCATCGCTCTTTCTCTCTTTTTCTTCTTTTATCTTTCTCACTTCCTCCTTCTGTCTCTCAATGGGTTTATGTACCTCTCACTTCCTCTTTCTTTCTCTCAATGGGTTTATGTACTTCTCACTTCCTCCTTCTTTCTCTCAATGGGTTTATACATCTCTCACTTCCTCCTTCTGTCTCTCAATGGGTTTTATGTGCCTCTCACTTCTTTCCATCGCTCTTTCTCTCTCTTCCTTCTTTTATCTCTCTCACTTCCTCCTTCTGTCTCTCAATGGGTTTATGTACTTCTCACTTCCGCCTTCTTTCTCTCAATGGGTTTATGTACCTCTTATTTCGTCCTTCTTTCTCTCAATGGGTTTATGTATCTCTCACTTCTTCCTTCTTTCTCTCAATGGGTTTATGCATCTCTCACTTACTCCTTCTTTCTCTCATTGGGTTTATGTACCTCTCACTTCTTCCTTTTTTCTCTTAATGGGTTTATGTACCTCTCACTTCCTCCTTCTTTCTCTCAATGGGTTTATGTATCTCTCACTTCCTCCCTCTTTCTCTCAATGGGTTTATGTATCTCTCATATCTCTATATATTTATCTCTCTCTCTTTCTCTTTCTCTCTTTTACTTTCCCTATCTCTATCTTTCTCTTACTATCTATATTTTCCCTCTCTTTATGTCTTTCACTCTCCCTTTCTCTATCTTTATTTCCCGCTTTGTCTTTCTCACACTCTCTTTCCTCCTGTGTTTCGTTCTTCCTTTCTCCATCTCTCTCTTTTTCTTTCCTTCTCTCTCCTTCTACTACGTTCGTTCCTTCTCTTCCCCTCCCCCCCTCTCTCTCTCTCAGTCTCCCCCTCACTCTCCCCCTCTCTCTCTGTCTCACTCTCACTCTCTCTCTCTCTCTCTCTCTCTCTCTCTCTCTCTCTCTCTCTCCCTATCACTTTTTTTTTCTTTGCCTTCCTTCGACGTTATCCCTCTCTCATCTTCCTAAATCCTCTGACACTCCCCCTCTCCCCCCCCCCCTCTCCCCCATCCCCCGTCCCCCCGTCCCTCCCTAACCCCCTCATTACTTACCAGAAGACATTCTAAGTCAGGTCTTGGCCGTGGATATCCTTGCGTAAACCCCCCTTAAAACCCCCTGAAATACTCCCTCAAGATAATGGCTTCATTGCATTAGTGGAGTGGGAGTCAAGTGCGGCGGCAACCAGAGACTTTAAGCCTATGATGGGACAATAATGCTATGCAGACACGCCGTAGGAAAGGCAGAGCAAGGAGGCATCGCTTTCGGGGTGTGTCTGTGTGTGAGTGGGTGTTGGAATGTTATGTATGGGGATGGTGGGGGTTGTATGGATGGTTGTGTGTGGGTGTGGGTGTTTATGTGTTTATGTGTGTACGTGAGTGGGTTTATTCATATATTCATGTGTGTTATATAGATATATATAGATATATTTTTGTATGTATATATATGAATACACGCACACACACACATATATATACATACACACACACACACACACACATATATATATATATATATATATATATATATATATATATATATATATATATATATATATATATATACATATATTAGTGTGTTTGTGTGTATGCATGCACACACATTCTAGCATTAAGAAAAAAATGGAAAAGCTGAAGCACTGTGATTGCAATTGAGATTAGAAAAATAAATGCCAGTCATGCATGTATATTGGGTGTGTTTGTATAATTGGAAAGAGAGACGAAATTAAAACGATGATTGATTCATTCGATATAATGCTAAAACGGAGAGTGATCAGCATGCATCAAATTTAAAAATTAATGAATGAATGAGTCAGCTGATCAAAACAGAAGTGAACTAATGCGTATCCTCATTGCCACAAAAATCGGATATTTCCAAACGAACTAATTGGATATAACTCGAGGAACAGAAAAAATATATATTTTTATTATATATGAAAGAAAGAAAGAAAGAAAAAGAAACGTGAGGGATAGATGGGCAGAACGAGAGATAGAAGAAGGGAGAGAAAGAGAGAAATGCAGAGACACACGCTGATTGAAAGAGGAAAATAGAGAAGGAAAGAAAGAGAAGACCAATAGATGAAGAGATAGAATGAGAAAAAGTAAGAGAAGACGGACTGATAAACAGACCAAAAGAGAGAGTGAGAATGAGAGAACACACGCAGAAAGAGAGAGAGTGAGAGAGAGAGAGAGCGAGAGAGAGAAATCGAAGACGAATAGACGAACAGAAAAAACGAGAGAAAGTAAAAGAAAACGAGAGAAAGTAAAAGAAAACGAGAGAAAGAATAAATATATATATATATATATATATACAAAGAAAAGACAAAGAAATTGAAGACAGGCGGATGAGCAGACAAAAAGAGAGAAAGAAAGAGAAACAGAAAAAGAGCGAAGAGAAAGAGTAAAAGAGAGAGGAGCGAAAGAACGAGAAAAGGAAGAGATAAACAAGAGAAACAAATAAAGAGAAAGATAACACAGACACACAAAGAGCTAATTAATTTTTTTTTTAAATGAAAGTAAAAAAAAAAACACATACAAAGAAAGAGAAAGCATAGTAAAGAAACAAACAAATAAACAAGCAAAAAAGGAAAAATCCTCGACAAAGATCAAAGATTCTTTTCATTCTTTCAATCTTCGGATATTTGCAGTGATACCAAAGAAAAAATAAAGGTGAGACGCTAGGTGACTGATTTTATGCAACGTGCAGAGGTGAATTGCAGCCTCTGTGATGAAAATATTATATTTATGTTTCGATATACCATGTATGAGGATTATATAGTATGTTTATACACACACACACACACACATACACACACACACACACACACACACACACACACACACACACACACACACACACATATATATATATATATATATATATATATATATATATATATATATATATGTATATATATACATATATATATACATGTGTGTGTGCGTGTGTGTGTGTGCGTGTGTGTGTGTGTGTATGTGTGTGTGTGTGTGTGTGTGTGTGTGTGTGTGTGTGATATCAATACATCAATAAATGAATATACAAATATTACATGAATCACACTCTACTTAGTGAAAAAATCACCAAGTCAACTTTGATGGACAGGTAATTGACACATACTTGCCTTCCCAAGAACCATGACCCACGAAACAGCTGAATACCTTTGACTACCACGCCCCCTACATTCCAGCCTACCTTCCCACGTAACCACTACTGGGGACAGCGGATAAGAAACCCTTCCATATAATCAAGATATCTGGAACACACAGACAGACCGGGATCGACTACGCTACCGCTGACGCCTGATTTCTCCGCCTGTTTATACGTGTCGTGATAGTGTTTATTACTGTGATCATTGTGCTGTAGTGTATATTATCTATCGTGCACCATAACGTCAGACTATCTGCGTTATGGAATAAACCTGAACTGTACAAACCCTGTGTCTGGCATCAGCTGCCTTATTTGTGTGGGTTATTAGTTCCAAGAGACACCCACCATGCCATGTATTCTATACAAGTAATGTGTGTGTGTAATTAATAGTATATGTTCATACACATAGTTCCCGAATGTATATATTTTGTGAGTGTATTTATGCGTTTATGTGTGTATATATATGTATATATATATATATATATATATATATATATATATATATATATATATATATATATGTGTGTGTGTGTGTGTGTGTGTGTGTGTGTGTGTGTGTGTGTGTGTGTGTGTGTGTGTGTGTGTATGTATGTATGTACGTATTCCCTCCCTTCCTTCCTCCCTTTCCCCTTTCCTTTCCCTCCCTCCCTCCCTTCCTTCCTCCCTTCCCTTCACCCATGTTCTCCTGTTCTTTCCCTGACATCATACTCCCGAAAGTTTTGCCCACGGAGAGAAAGTCGGGAAATTAAGCCGCTTCAAATTATAACTTATCCGATATATTACCGTAAACTTAGGGTGTGTATGAGAATGTCTCGGAATTTTTTTTTTTTTTTTCTAAGCATTTCCTTGAAATACATCGCTCTGCCTGGAATACGGGTTGCAAAAATGGTGCACATTTGTTGCAGGGTGTGTATATGGTGTGTGAGTGTGTTTCCGAGTATGAAATTACTGTTATATTCATGGATGTATGTATGTGTCTGTATGTTCGTATGTTTGTCTATATCTATCTGTCTGTCTATCTATTTATGTGTGTGTGTCTCCCTTTCTATGTATATATATATATATATATACATATATATACATATACATATATATATATATATATATATATATATATATATATATATATATATATATATATATATATATATATATATATATAAATATATGTATATGTATATGTATATGTATATGTATATGTATATCTATATGTATATGTATATATATATATATATATATATATATATATATATATATATATATATATATATATATACATATATACATATATGTATATATATATATATATATATATATATATATATATATATATATATATACATATATACATATATGTATATGTATATATAAATATATAGATATATATATATATACATATATGTGTGTGTGTGTGTGTGTGTGTGTGTGTGTGTGTATGTATATATATTTTTGTATATATATATATATATATATATATATATATATATATATATATATATATATATATATATATATATATATATATATATATATATATATATATATATATATATATTATGAAGGTATTATTGTATATGATAAAGATTCAAAATTCATATCGAAGCAATAATTAAATATTTCTAGTTACTTAAACACAATGTCTCCCAGTTCCAGGTCAGTCCTGAATGCCCACGTTCGGAGGGCGTGGCCAAAGTCCTGCTCCCATTACCACGTGGACCAATCACCGCCGGGTCGGGCAGCTCCCTGACCAATTAGAAGAATTGTCGCTGCCCCTCGTACTGACCCGGTATCCTCCTCAAATTAGGTCATTGATAGATTTAGACAGAATTAGTTCGACCTTCAAGTCGAGAGGTCCTTCCTCTCCCTTCACCTCCTCAAGGATTCCAGGTAGACAGTGTTTTAGTGCCTTTAGTGACTTAGCTTATTTCATATACTGTGCATTGTCTGTGTTTTCCTTAGGGCTGTGTTTTCCTTAGTGTTGTGTTTATATTAGTGTTATTGATATACTTATAGCTTAGATCTCGTTAGCTTTGCGATAGGCTTAGCTTCCCCCTTGCATATATATATCGTGCCTCCCTTGTAAATAATGTTATATATATATCTTGATTTTATAATATATTGTTAATGTTTTCGCTACCGTGTTTAACATCATCCCTTTATATATTATGTGTGGGAATTAGATCAATCTCTGCTCGCAACATATTCGGGTGCCCGGGACGGGACCCGTCGTGTCAATTACACAAATAGTGTTAGTATTTAGGATATATACAATTTACACAAACTGGTCGTAGTAGGGACACATCTTAATACCATCACATAAACTGGTGTCAGCGGTGAGATTCATTCTGCTCATCACATTCTGGTGGCAGAATGGGATATATCTTGCTCGTCACATAAATTGGTGATAATGCAAGATAAGAACCTCACGTCGTTAATTAGTTTTAAATAACGTCTTTGATTATAAATATTCGTAGGCCGCTCGCTACAAATATTTTGGTTCTGTTTGATTAATAACAAATTGATAGGACCTAGTTTCAATTTTTTGCACAATTTAGGCATACTAGTGGCTCTTCGTTCTATTTTTTTCACTACGTGACAGTGATATCTGGAGAAGTACCTCCTCATTTTAGGTTAAAAGTGTAGAATGTTAACCTAATATTTATTTAAGTCGTGAACCGCTCGCGCGTACTTAAATAACCCTTGTCTATCCCACCTCATACGGTAATGGTTGGGACAATTATCGCCACGTTAGTATTGTCTAAGTGTGTATTTTGTGATTGTGAACACCGCCAGCACTAAGAGGAACACGACAATCGCAGTGAAGCTACTTCTCTTCTCTCAGCAACAAAAGGTAAGTCACTTTAAGGTTGCTAGGCACATGTCTCTCCTGTGTTTCCCTCCCCCCTCCCCATTTCATTTTTTTTCTCCCTGTTTATGGTAAACTCCACCCCCATCATTCCCCCACCCTCCCTCCCACGCTTTCTCATCTACTTAGTGATACTTTTTTCTACGTATCGTTTCGTTAATTTCACTAAATAACTTTTCGTTAACATTCGGTAACGTAATATTTCACATCATTATTTTATGTGTCTTCCGATGTGTACGTTATTCGTTCTTTTTACTATGCTACGAATGTTTAACTAGTATTCTATTTTTTCTTACGTTTGCTATTGTTAACGTTAACGTTATTCTCCTTAAAATTCACATAAAGGTGTGACATTAGTCTTTCATACGAAACCGATAAAATAACTGTTTCGTTTACTTATTTTATTATTCTACGCTTAGATTGCTCTACGTTATCTTGTGTGAATTTACGATTACATTTTACTACGTATAATGCATGATTTGTTTTTCTGTGCGTTAGTTAAGTAAATAACTGTAAATCACATCATATTCGTATGGCAATAACTTCGAAATTTCTTATATAGAATTTCTAATATCTGTGTGATTTTCTTAAGTTTTCGTTCCTATGCGAAATTTAACATGACGTATTTCTTCGAACAAAAATATATTCAGTTACACGTTTCAGATTCGTTACTTGATCTCGTGTGATTATTTTTCTTGTGAATTTATATATTTTCCTTTATTGAATATGGTTTATACTATGTATTCGTGGGAATGTAATTCACTTTGCGTTAGCATTTAATATATTTGTTCGTTCATTATGGGAATTTCATATAATTTCTTTTCTTTTGCTTTAATATACATTAAATTAAATGTACTTTGCATATGACTTGACCTCACTTGACCCATGCCCGTTCGTATGGTCAAACTGAACATAAGACTTTTGACAATGTGTTAATATTCTTGTGACCCTTCTGTCCCTTGTGGTCAATTTCATGTCCGTGTTAATTAGGATGGTAGTTTCACACGTGACCTTTCGGTCACTTCATGACCGCGTTCTGTATGTGACCTTATCCTATGTCATTCTTGCACGTGTGAATTTGTAAGAAAATCGTTAACGAATATTAAGAATTATATGTGTCTTAACTATGATTTTCTCTGCATTTTCATTCATCTTATTGTCTGCATATATGTTGTACTATATTTTTAATGCGACTATATATCTGCATCTTCTGTAACATGACATACTTTGTCATTTGTGATTCGATTAATGGTCACACTACTGACCTCACTCGGTCACGTTGTAATCCGATGATTGGATTAACAATTTGTACTGTCTTTGTGAAATTCTATATATTTCTCAACATTCGACAGTATATGTTTTTAATATTTTTTTACTTTGTGGACTTATGATTGTTAATTCATTGCAATCTTTCTGACAATTATTTCATATCTTAACATATTTCATCACTTCATATTATGATTTATCATCACATTTAGCTAAAAATGTTGACAGATGCATGTTCGTTTCTTAGCTTTATTTCTATTTCATTGTATAGTCATATTCGACTATCTTTGCATTTTTCATTGCATTATTGATTATTGTTACTTCCATATTTCATTGTTTAATTGCAAGTAACTTTAATCATCTTATGATATGATTGTCATTATTTTTAATTTTAAGCAATTGTCGACTTCGACAACATTAAACATATATGTTATCATCATAGGCCTCTCCGAGTTTCCGACCTTTCGAAACATTTCATGGGTCAATCGGAACGCCAAATATCTTATCATGTTATTACTGAACGAAACGTTCATTAGGTCAGTCAGGAAAAGGTTTACTTATCATTTCATATTTTATAGCTTTTCAGCTTAATTTTGCCTTTCTCCAGCTACTGTACCTCACTTATCATGCCTTCATTGCATGACGCCCATTGCATATGCATCTCACACCCTAATCCCGCGTATCTATGGTACCACAATTGAATAAACCGCGAATTACGGGTTATTTTTCGCACTCCGGTGCACCGCGCCTCGGAGATCTTGACAACCTGACGTCACAATTATTTCTCTTAAACAGAGACAGCGCGCTTATCACTTATCAGACGTTCCAGGCTTGCTAACTCCGCATTTTATTAGCTATGCCCATATTAATGGTATTTCTTTCAGTTGCCCCGATCTTGGCTATTACGCCGCACCTTATTTCAGAAGGACGAGATCGGCCACGCAATTGAAATATCTACCATAGTCTAATTCATCATATTTATCTTTGTTCTCGAGCTAAGACAGCGTTTCCCCACGGGACGAGTTCAATTTGGCGCATGATCTTACCGACCACTAGCATGGTCAATCAAGGTAAATCACCTATTCCTCAACGGAACGACCTCCAGGTCAATTTTATATTAATAATTTTGTTTTTCTTTCAGCTCTCATTAACATTTATTTTTCCAGTCTCATCCAATCTGACTCAATGTCGTGCCTTCTAATTAATTGAAGGACTGGATTCGGTTGATATTTGGATTAATATCTTTTTTTCTTTCATACGCATCTTCATGATATTTTTTTACCCACTTTGCCCCAAATCTTGACTTCCGGTCACGCCTATTTAAAGGATTAGATATGGTTGGTAATTTGGCTATTATTATTTTTTTTACATGCATCATACACATTTACATTGTTCTTTCTAATTTGCTACTGACCTTGGCTCATCTGCCGTGCCTTCACTCCCCGAAGGACTAGACTCAGTTAGTAAATGGAAGAATTACATCTTAACTTACCATTTTTTCATTACTCATCACTTATCAAAGCAGACACATATTTTTCACATAGTTCATCCCTCGATGAATCCGGTCTGCTACTGCGTAAGTATTGTCAGCAAATAACATGAATTCAGGTAAATACTTCCTATTTCTTGTTATTGCCAAATCATATGATTTTGTTGCATATATGATTATTTTTCATTATGAAGTACTAATTTCGATATACCTTGCAGATAGTTCCTGCTGGTAACTACTACATCTGTCGACTACCAGGACCATTCTATGCTGTATACGGTTCCTGAGGCAGTCAACTAATTGCATTGTTGCAACTCTCGGGTTCATCCTGAAGCCCGGGACTCCTAATGACTTTTTCCCCAGTCTGATCTTAAACAGATACCTGACTTGCAACAGCTGATGATTCGAGCTTGGTCGCGTGTTGGTTGCATCGCACTACGAGCAAGTTACCGCATCACCCGATGCCTATTCGCAAGTCGTACTCTTGTATCTTTTTGTACTATATTTACCATTACTGGATATACCAATTTATACGTATATACTATATCTTAGCATAACTTACTTGCTAATTTTTTTTAGTTGTCCTTAAACATTATGACATAATAATATGTTAATAATTAGCAATGCACTTCATATATATACTTTGATATCTTTTCAATTTATATTGCATGTTATTTTCAGCTAGTTAATTCATAACTACTATTACCCATTATCTTATAACATGCATCTGCATAATTTTTGCTCCTACGCCCTTTACCCTGTCCCCTCTACAACTATCGTATGCACTAGTTACGTGTATAAAGTTTTTCAGATACGATAGTGATGGATGCAGAAGGGCATGTCAACCAGACGTGTCAATCCTGTAACCAGCGCAGCCCATCTCGAAGCCTGCACTGATTGCACAACCGTGTGATCTTGTGCAATAATCGAGACGTTGCCACGGCATTTCCTGATCTCTTCGTATATTTTCAAGAGCTCCACTGATCACGGATCTCCTGTTTTCTCTGCTAAGTATCGCTGATTTTGGCATTCTCTTTTCGTTATATCTAATATTCTTACCAAATCGGGACGATTTGGGGTAACGTGGTCGAGCGATATGAAGGTATTATTGTATATGATAAAGATTCAAAATTCATATCGAAGCAATAATTAAATATTTCTAGTTACTTAAACACAATGTCTCCCAGTTCCAGGTCAGTCCTGAATGCCCACGTTCGGAGGCGTGGCCAAAGTCCTGCTCTCATTACCACGTGGACCAATCACCGCCGGGTCGGGCAGCTCCCTGACCAATTAGAAGAATTGTCGCTGCCCCTCGTACTGACCCGGTATCCTCCTCAAATTAGGTCATTGATAGATTTAGACAGAATTAGTTCGACCTTCAAGTCGAGAGGTCCTTCCTCTCCCTTCACCTCCTCAAGGATTCCAGGTAGACAGTGTTTTAGTGCCTTTAGTGACTTAGCTTATTTCATATACTGTGCATTGTCTGTGTTTTCCTTAGGGCTGTGTTTTCCTTAGTGTTGTGTTTATATTAGTGTTATTGATATACTTATAGCTTAGATCTCGTTAGCTTTGCGATAGGCTTAGCTTCCCCCTTGCATATATATATCGTGCCTCCCTTGTAAATAATGTTATATATATATCTTGATTTTATAATATATTGTTAATGTTTTCGCTACCGTGTTTAACATCATCCCTTTATATATTATGTGTGGGAATTAGATCAATCTCTGCTCGCAACATATTCGGGTGCCCGGGACGGGACCCGTCGTGTCAATTACACAAATAGTGTTAGTATTTAGGATATATACAATTTACACAAACTGGTCGTAGTAGGGACACATCTTAATACCATCACATATATATACATACATATATATAAATATATATATATATATATATATATATATATATACATATATATATATGTGTGTGTGTGTGTGTGTGTGTGTGTGTGTGTGTGTGTGTGTACATACATACATACATATATATATATATATATATATATATATATAGAGAGAGAGAGAGAGAGAGAGAGAGAGAGAGAGAGAGAGAGAGAAATATATATGTGTGTGTGAGTGTGTGTCTGTGTTTGTGTGTGTGTGTGTGTGTGTGTGTGTGTGCATATACACATATATACATGCATATATACCTACACACATACACACACATCTTATTTAATATAAGAGCTTGTTAGCTTTACTGTCATTAATGTCGAAGTAACAACACCCATTGCAGAAGCAATGTTGGTAGTAGAAGCGGAGGTAGAAGTAATATGATATATATATAAATAAACACAGAAGAATCATCATTATCATTAGAATCATCATTATCATTAGAATCATCATTATCATTAGAATCATCATTATCATTAGAATCATTATTATCATTAGAATCATCATTATCATTAGAATCATCATTTTTACCGTTAGAAAAAAACATTAACATTAGAATCCCCACCACCATTAGAATCTTCATTACCATTAGAATCATTACTACCATCAGAAAAAAAAACATTATTATTAAAATCCCTACCACAATTAGAATCTTCACAACCATTAGAATCATCATTACCATTAGAAAAATAAACATTACCATCAGAATCCCCACAATCATTAGAATCATCAACACCATCAGAACCACCATTAAAATCATCCACAAAATTCAAATCCAACAGATTTCCCGATGGTCAAACAGTCGAACAGAATGACAGGCATGGACACTGCATGACCCTAATTCAAGGTCATGCAGGCATTGAACTGGCCAGCGTAATTAGGTTGCCAATATCATGACTGATGACCGCAGCGGAGCAGTGATATTCAATATTCATCCGATCAGATTCCAGGTTAATTGGCCACAAGGATCATAGTCCTCTGTCCTGGCGGTGTCGCTGGTTCCTTCCCTGGCCTGCTTCTTTGGCTGTGTTGTTGTAGTTGTTAGTGTTGCTGTTGTCGTTGTTGCTGTAGTTGTTTCTATTGTTGTTGGTTTTTGTTGTTCCTGTTTTTGTTCCCATTGTTGTTACTATTGTTGTTGTTACTGTTGCTGTTGTGTTGTTGTTGGCGCTGTTGTTGTTGTTACTGTTGCTGTTATTCTTGTTGTTGTTGGTGCCGTTGTTCATGTTATTGTTACTGTTGTTCTTCTTATTGTTGTTGTTGTTGTTCCTGTTGTTTCTGTTATTGTTGCTGTTGTTCTTATTATTGTTGTTGTTCCTGTTGTTGTTGCCGTTGTTACTGTTGTTATTACTGTTGTTGTTGCTGTTGTTCTTGTTGTTGTTCTTGTTGTTGCTGTTGTTGTTGCTGTTGTTCCTGTTGTTGTTGTTGTTGCTGCTGTTATTGTTGTTCTGTTGTTGTTTTTTGGTTGTTGCTATTGTTGTTGTTGTTGTGTTTCCTTTTATTGTTCATGTTGTTGTTTTTGTTGCTGTTTCTGGTGCTGAGTTTGCTGTTATTGTTTTTTCTGTTGTTTTCTTGTTGTTGTTGCTGTTTCTGTTATTGTTGTTGTTGCTGCTGTTTCTGTTATTGTTGTTGTTTCTGTTATTGTTGTTGTGTTTGCTGTCTTTGTTGCTGCTGTTACTGTTGTTCTTGTTACTTTTGTTGTTGCTGTTATTGTTGTGCTGTTATTTTTGCTTTTATTGTTGTTATTGCTGTTGTTTTTATGGTTGTTGTTGCTGTGGTTGCTGTTGTTTTTTATGGTTGTTGTTGCTGTGGTTGCTGTTGTTGTTGCTTTTGTTGTTCTGTTGTTGTTACTGTTGTTGTTGCTGTGGTTGCTGCTGTTGTTGTTGCTGCTGTTATTGTTGTTCTGTTGTTTTTTGGTTGTTGCTATTGTTGTTGTTGTTGCTGTTGTTGTGTTTCGTTTTATTGTTCTTGTTGTTTTTGTTGCTGTTTCTGTTGCTGAGTTTGCTGTTATTGTTTTTTTGTTGTTGTTGTTGCTATTTCTGTTATTGTTGTTGTTGTGTTTGCTGATTTTGTTGCTGCTGTTACTGTTGTAGTTGTTGTTATTGTTGTTTTCCTCCATTTTAATTCTTATTTCCCTTTATCTTCTCTATCTTCTGCTACTTCTTACTTTCATTCCTTATTCCACTTTTCTCTTTTATCTCTTTCTTTGTCTTTCTTCTTCTTCTTACTTTACTCCCCTATCCTTCTATCTATTCCTCATCTCTTTCTTCTTTTTCTTCTTCTTTTTTCCTCACCGGATTATGGCAATGTATATGATATTTATACAGGGAGGATTTCCTTCGTTCTTGCATTTGCATTAGTTCCTTATTCTTCTTCTCTTTCCCTCTTTCCCTTTCCTTCATTTTCTCCTCCGCTTTCCTCTTTCTTTTCCCTCTTAGCTTTTATCCTCTTTTTCTTTCGTCTTTATTTCTTCTCTTGCCTCTTTTCCTATCCTCTTTCCTTTCCTTATACTCATTTTTGTCATTATTATCATCTAGTTCATTATTGATATTACTGATGTTATCATTATTAACAAAGTTATTATCATTTCTATTTTGTTATTGCTGTCATCATCATTCCTTATCTACTTTGACTTAAAGCAAATGAAAAAAACAACAACACGCACATGCAAATACATACACATACACGCAAACACACGTACACAACACACACTCACACACACACGCAAACACACACACACACATACATACACACACACACACGTACACAAGCAAACACACACACACACACACGCAAACACACCTAAACACACACACTCACGTACACACACCCACCCACACACACACGCAAACACACCCAAACTCACACACACACACGCAAACACACACACACGCAAATACACCCAAACACTCACACACACACGCAAACACACCCAAACTCACACACACACACGTACAAACACACACACACACGCAAACACACCCAAACTCACACACACACACGTACAAACACACACACACACGCAAACACACCCAAACACTCACACACACATGCAAACACACACACACAAACACACCCAAACACTCACAGACACACGCAAACACACTCAAACTCACACATACACACACGTAAACATACACACACAACCTCACACGCGCAAACACACACACACACACACGTACACAAAGACACATGCAAAACCATACTCACATAAGGCCCATTAATACTTCCTCGCAATTCGGTTTCCTTTCCATCCCATTATATAAAGGACCCAGAAAAAAAGCCTTTAAACATATCTCTGTATTTTTGTTAAGTATTTGTTGAGTACATTAAGCTTTTTGTTTGACTGTTTTTGTCTTTCATAATCCAAGATTATCCTAATTGTTTTTTCTTTCTTTCTTTCTTTCTTTTTTTGGTGTTGGTAGAGCTTGTATCTGTATTGCGTCATCTTTTTCTACCTCATGGATATATGTCTCTATGTTTATGGATAAA
>NW_028234407.1:30275212-30287712 GCF_977035675.1 Penaeus japonicus | reverse complement strand
TCTTAATCATTATTGATTTGTTGCTGGAAAGTCTGGATTTAGTGGTCCGTTATCGAGATATGGTGCATTTCTCTTCCACCAAGAGTGATCTTTTTCATGGGGATTCATGTCGTTATCTTCTTCTGATGTTCGGACTAGTCCTTCGTATGTCATTGCCAGCCTTTCCCAAACTTTTTTTGCGAGTACATACAGCCTCATGTTTATGGCATCTATTTTGTATTTATCGTAGAGCTCTGATATCGTCAGTTGATTGTCCTCTTCGTTCCTTCTGGTTGCGTTGAATTTTGAAACTGTTGCATCCTTGTTTTGGCTGAGATGTATAATGGGATGACTGGATACTCCATAATTGGGCAGATCAATGTTTTGTAAAATCGTAGTTGCGTCTGCCATCGCCAGTCTCCTTTTCAAGTGCGATGACATTCCATGAGTGCAAAAGTCCATCCCAAGAATTGTTGCCTTATTAGTAAAACGTATTGATTCTTGATTTACTATTACTTCTCTTGGCTTGGGTGCTGATATTGAGAGAAGGTGGAACTTGTTTTTGTTTATTTAGATTTTCCATCTCTTTTCAAAGTCATTAATTCTGTTTATTTCAGAAACAGTTAGAGTTGTAAATCTTTCTTTGGATCTAACTGGATTTTTAATGATTTGAATAATATAATCTATGGAGCTTACATCTGTACAGATGTCCATCGGTCTGTCCAGTTTAGCAGTATAAAATATGAAAAGGGTAGGACTCAGGGATGACCCTTGTGGCACTCCACTGAGCAATGAAAATTTAGGACCAGTGATGTTATCGAGTCTTATAGTTGCAGTTCTTTCTTCAACGAAGTTGCAAGGGATTTTCTCAGAGATGTCTGGTCGTTGAGCTGCAATAACTTGTATTGTAATCCTGGTTTCCATACTTTGTCGAATGCTTTTGCATCGTCTCTGCAGACGACATTGCATGGTTGCATTTCCTCTGGGAGAGGGTAATTGTTTCATATGTGTAGGCTATCACTTGTTGCGTGCCTCATCTTTTCCTGAAGTCATACTGGTTGCTGTTGAGAACATTGTAACTTTCCATGTAGCTTGTGAGTCGGTTATTGATGATTAAAAAAAAAATAAAATAAAATAAAAAATCCTAGAATTTCGAGTAAAGAGATTGGTCGATAATTTTCTGTTTTCCTTGGGTCTTTGCTTGATTTGGATGTGAGGACCATGACTGCATTTTTTAATCTTGTTGGAAAGTAGCCGATTGGAAGGGGGTGATTAAACATATTGCTGAGTTTGGTTACTGCCATATCAGGGAGTTGTTCCACAATTGTCTTGCGTATTCCGTTTTCGCCAGGTGCTTCATCTTTAAAGCTGTTTATCATTGTTTTGATTTCCCTGCATGATATGGGTTTTGTCAAGCTGTTGTCGGCGTTCAGTCTGTTAATGTCTGCTTCGAGGAATGGGGTTAATCTTTGTAGATTATGGGAGAGAAAGTTTTGCATGAATATCTCATGTTGCAAGTCAAATGTCTGATTGTCTTGAGGATTAATTCTGAAGACATTTTCCCAGAAGTTTCTGAAGATCGCTTCTTTCTCCTTTCTGTCGAATATTTTCTTGTTTCTTCCATTCAGAATATATGAGATTTGTGAGTATTTGCTTCCCATTAATCTCCTGATTTTACCCCAGATTTTTTTTATGGGTTATTATATTCTAGCTCGGTTTCTTTGACTATATTGTTCCAGTGATTTTATAGAGGGTTTTGCTTTCGTTCTTCATTTCTTTCTGTATTTTCTTAAATTGAATACGTAACATTTGTGTCCATCCGTGGTGTTTGGCTTGATTAAGGATGTTATCATATCTAAATTGCAACAGTTTTAGATGATCACTCGTTAGTGGGGGTGGCAAAGTTGTAAATGCTTTCTTTGGTATGAATTTATTAATTGCATTCTCAATAACAGAGTACGAAGTATCTAATTCTCTGTCTATGTACTCTTTATCAATAGCTGTGTTGCTCAGATTCTCTCCCTCTCATGTGCTCACTTACATGTTCTTTGAAGAGATCCCAGGCTGCCCTTTTGCAGGATCATCATAGGGGGTGTTGCCAGTTTCAGAACTATGGGTAGATGGTCTGATGTTGTTAAGGGTCCTTGTTGAATTGCAAGATTCATGTGGATGTTCTTGTTCCCTAGTATGATGTCTGGTCGTCCTTTACCTCTTATGCTGACGAAAGTGTCGAAGTCAGGTCCTAAGTGTATAAGCATATTTTTGTTAATCAGCCTCGCTATTCCTTCTCCCATTAAATTATTGCTGCTATGTCTGAACGCTCGGTGTCGGGCGTTTAGATCGGCAATGACAGATGCAGTTTCTTCTCATTATTTTCATTAAATCTGGGTAAGAGTATTGCGGGCGTCTGGGTGGTATATATCCTGTTCCTATGACTAAGTTTCCTCTGTTTGTCTGCAGCTCCACTGCAAGAAAGTCCTCAGTGAAATCATCAATCAATCTATAGTTGAGATTTCTCTTCACGCATATTGCAACACCTGCATCGCCTTCATTGAGTATGTTCCTTTGATAGACATTATACCCAAATGATTCTATTGTTTCCTCATTAAGGAGGCAGTGGTCATTAATTAATATAATACCAGTATCTTTGATGTATGTATTAGAAAGTTCATGTTTCCTTGAATGCCAGTTTAAAACTTTGTGTTGAGCTATTTTGACTTTATTTATATTCATAGTATGGTTATTTGGTTAAATTAGATTATGTTAGGGTCAGTGGAGGATTTCCTAGCAGTGTAATGTTCTCCTCTTGTCCCGCTGGTTATGTTATTGAAGGCATTTTTGTTTATGTATTGAATCCTGTATGCATTCAGGTCAATTACTTTCTTCCGGATGAGGTCTGCGATGATATCATCATATATTTTGGGAAGTTTACCATGGATCAACTGTGCAGTTTCATTGTGGTGAGTTACTGGGAATACATCTGATGCTTCCCCAATTTTGCTCTCAATCTAATCTCTAGGATCTTCGTTAGTCTGGGTCTGTTTCTCTTCGGTCGGACTGAATTGATTCTTCGCTCGCCATTTTATTTGCAGCTTTTTCTTGCGTTGGCGAAGTTTCTCTGTTTCTTTTGTTGTTTGTTTCGTGTTCCATGGCTTCACTGATTTCATTTGGCTTGGTTAATGCCTTTCCGGATTCTTTTCCATGTGTACTTTTCAGTATACCAAGTATTTGATGAGCATCAATATTATTTGGAAATTTGACCTTCAGGATGTCATTGAGGGTGTACATCTCATCTACCGTCCTCTGAAAACTGCCTAGCTCAATAGCCTCTTTTATGGTTGCAAAGATAATTGCACTCATGATGCTGGCAGTTGCCTTGGGAGGTAGGGATTTAGATATGATATCCAAATTGGTCTGAGCTGCTGAAACTGCCCTTGCATACTGTAGTTTGCCCTGTATCTATGTCGAAATCACAGTTATATGTTTTGCCAACGCCCACACTTGCATCTAGAAACAGCCCGGGTGAAGGATATGATTCCTGCGGTTCAAGTCACGTTCTGTTCAGTGTGATCGTTGACCCAGAGTCGAAAGTCGAATAAACAATAGAAATCAGTCAAAATATCAATCGCTAAAAGACCGTAACAAGCTTCCATGTTTTCACCTACTAGCAATGTGTATGAAGTTTCCAGCGATGAATGGCGGTTACCGAAAATGATTAGTGCGTTCACCTGGCCAATAATTTTGAGTGTGTAGGAAAAGTAGCTTCTTTCCTTTGTAACACATAGCCGAATCACTTTTGGAGGCACGCAGATTTTGGAAATGACAGACATCGTGCTTCCAGTATCCAAACCCAACTTAAAATCACGTACCCCTATCGTGCAAGAAAGGTGAGGCACATGAGAGAACTCGTATTTCTGAACCCAGAGGAGATCTAGCGTAACTCGATCATTCTCCCCCGCTTCCCTCTGGAGGTCAGCCATCTTGGAAGTAGCGTCCTAAGCACACATTGCAGGAATCGTTCGCTGCTTCGAGTTATGCGATACTTCTCTGAACAGCACGAAGACGTGTTTCTCTTAGCACGGAAGCCGCTGTGCTGTTGACCTTTGGAGTGTGAGTAGTTTAGTGTTAAATGTAATGTGTGTGTGTGTGTGTGTAGTGTTAAGTGTGTGCGTAATGTTAAGTGCAGTTTGTGTTAGGTGTAGTGTGTGTGTGTAGTGTAATGTAGTGTAGTTTGTGTGTTAAGTGTAGTGTAGTTTGTGTGTTTAGTGTAGTGTGTGTTTGTGTGTGTATGTAGTGTAGTGTGAGTGTGTAGTGCAGTGTGTGTGTGTGTAGTGTAGTTTATGTATTTAGTGTAGTGTGTGTGTGTGTAGTGTAGTGTAATGTATGTGTAGTGCAGTATATGTGTATATGGTGTAGTGTGATGCAGTATGTGTGGTGTAGTTTAGTGTAACATATATGTATGCTTGTGTGTGTGTATTTTACTTACCTAATTCTCCTATTCATTCATTGTCTGATCATTCATTTTAACATCATTTTTGACCTGAGGTTCCATTATACTTACGATGGTAATTTTGTCGATAATAACGATTTCAGTAAAAACAACATAGGCGTGTTTCTCTCTCTCTCTCTCCTACTATCTATCTATCTCTCGTTCTCTTTCTTCTCTCTTTTTCTCTCTCTCGCTCTCCTCCTATCTATCTCTCGTTCTCTTTCTTCTCTCTCTATCTCTCTTTCTCTCGCTCCTTCTCTCTCTCTCTCTCTCTCTCTCTCTCTCTCTCTCTCTCTCTCTCTCTCTCTCTCTCTCTCTCTCTCTCTCTCTCACTCTCCTCCTATATATCTATCTCTCGTTCTCTTTCGTCTCTCTCTCTCTCTCTCTCTCTCACTCTCCTCTTATCTATCTATCTCTCGTTCTCTTTCGTCTCTCTCTCTCTCTCGCATTCTCTTCCGTCTCTCTCTCTCTCTCTCTCTATCCATCTATCGTTCTTTTTTTCTTATTTCCTCCCCTCCCCCTCCCTCTTTCTCTCCTCCCTCCTTCGGCACAATGGAACATGACATAACACATTCCTCCGTACGGGTTAACAACCACTGCCGAGAGCCAGTTTCATGGTCGGTGATGGAGGTCATGACTCACTGCGATCGGTGTGTGTGTGTCTGTGTGTCTGTGTCTGTTTGTGTGTATACGTGTATGTGTGTATGTATGTGTGTTATTGTGCGAGTGAGAGAGAGAGAGAGTAAATCAAGAAGAGTGTATACGTATGGGGGGGGGGGGGAAGGTAACAAGAGGTAAAGAGGAGGGTGGGGGGACGGGGGAACCTGAAGGTTGCATGTGCTTGTGTGGGCGTAACTGTGCTTGCGAGTGAAGTGGTGAGTGTGCTTGCGTGGATATGGCGAGGAAGGAAACCTGCCCTGATATTTGTGTGCGTTTGCTTGTTTGATTATCAGTTTGTAATAAACTTTTGATTTCATGCACAAAATTTGTGTGCATGTTAAGATTTCCCATGTTGTAATATGCTTTAGTTTTTTTATTTTATTTATTTGTTTATTTATTTCATTTTATTGAGTAATATTACGAATTAGGATGGAGAAAATATCATATTATACATATGGAACTTCATATACATTGACACAAAATGTAAATATAATACATGGTCGAATGAACAGCGATGTAGAAAAAAAATATTTGCTTTTCCGATACTGTATCGGATGTTTGCCTTTAAATGCCGGGTATGCATGCAGATCCAAGTCACTCAGTATATGCATGCGTTTGAAGGGAGTATTGAGGCAAAATAGAAATATACTGTGTGTGTTACAAACATACACACACACACTCACACTCACATACACACACTCACACACATACACACACACACACACACACATACATATATACTGTATATATACATATATATATATATATATATATATATATATATATATATATATATGTATATATATATATATATGTATATATATATGTATATATATATAGATAGATATATGCATATATATTTATACATATATATATATATAATTTATTTATTTATTGATATATATATATATACATATGTATACATACATATATACATATGTATCTATCTATATATCTATCTCTCTCTCTCTCTCTCTCTCTCTCTCTCTATATATATATATATATATATATATATATATATATATATATATATATATATATATATATATATACATATGTGTGTGTGTGTGTGTGTGTGTGTGTGCATGTACTGTATATCTCGTGAAGCAATAGCACAGCCATCATTCCCTAATTGGGCATGTCTGAAGAACTGTGCTCGCACATTTATGTTAAAGACATATCTTTTCTCTATTCTAGATTGAGTCCTTCCTTAATCTTACCGAGACCTTTATCTAATACTACTAAAATATTACTATCGGGCTACAATATACCAAGGTAATATGGTCCTATCTACATAGTGGTGGAGACATAGAAAAAATATTGACACTTACATTCGACTGACAGGTAAATGTCCCCCATAAAGTATGGTTACAAAATAACGCCTTTGAATAGTGCTTAAATCTCACAATTAGTCTTCTTCACACACACACATAAGCGAAGAGTGTGCGTGTGCGTGTGTGTGTGCGTGTGTGTATGTGTGTATGTGTGTGTGTGTGTGTGCGTGTGCATGTGCGCACGCGCGTGTGTGTGCGTGTGCGTGTGCGTGTGCGTGTGTGTGTATGTGTGCGTGTGTGAATGTACATGTATATGTGCCATGTGTATACGAAGGGTATATACGTGTGTAAACACATACAGCACGAAGCTAAGCACACACAAAAAGCGCAAGACAAAAGTACAATTAATCTACACAACCCCCTCTCCCTGCTCTCGCATTTTCCCTTTGTCCTGAACACAAGCACCCCGAGGCACAGGAGGTTTCAGACGCACGAAGGACCAATCTCAAGCAGAGTTTAATCTGATCTCCGAATGCTGGATTTTATTGTTGGGGAAAGGGTATTGCGTCCCCCTGCTTGTGTGCTTGCTATGCTTGCTGTTACTTACACGTCAAATTTAGATGTTATATGTCTTTGGTTATAGATTACATCGACAAAAATGGAGGTAAATGACATTATAAATTTTATATAGAGCCGCTGCTTAGCTTTTATCTCGTTTTACAACCTCGGTTAAATCAAAATGAATTAAGCTTTATTTATTTTCAGGTTCAGATTTGTTCAGATAAATCTAAGCAAACGGCATTAACGAGTCGATGTTAATGACTACATAACGAATATCACTACAAATATAGTGCATGTGATCGAATACATGAGGAATAGTAATAATCATCTGCAAAGTAAACACGTTCGTTAACTTAACTCTCAAATGTTGAACTAATTCCGAAATCACTCGTTAAAA
The DNA here is from genome assembly GCF_977035675.1 of Penaeus japonicus. Classification (NCBI taxonomy): domain Eukaryota; kingdom Metazoa; phylum Arthropoda; class Malacostraca; order Decapoda; family Penaeidae; genus Penaeus; species Penaeus japonicus. The sequence goes on along the minus strand of NW_028234407.1, from coordinate 30,280,352 downwards.
AAGGGTGTTGTTACGTATTTATAAATACAATTCACACAGATACATACACACACACACACACACACACACACACACACACACACACACACACACACATATATATATATATATATATATATATATATATATATATATGTATATATATATATATATTTATATATATATATATATATATATATATATATATATATATATTTATATATATATATATATAATTATATATATACATACAATATATATATATATATTTATACATATATATATATTTATATAAACATATTTATATATATATATACATATATATATATATATATATATATATATATATATATATAGAGAGAGAGAGAGAGAGAGAGAGAGAGAGAGAGAGAGAGAGAGAGAGAGAGAGAGAGAGAGAGAGAGCGAGAGCGAGAGAGAGACATTAAAAATGACACACGACTTACCTTATAGTCATTATACACGGAGTCAAAATAATTCCATATATTCTTTTTAAACTTTTTTAAAAGATATATGGTCTTCACACTTTTTTTCCTTTTTTCTTTTCTTTTTTTCTTTAATGGTGAATAACCAGGAAACTTTTTCACATTTACTAAGAAATTAGATGAATAAATACTGAACATTATCGTCCACAAGGGGGTTGATATTGCCCATACTTAATATCAAATATGCATAAAAGCCGGTGATTTCAGCGGAAGTTTTGTGTTAATAAAAGACTGGCTTTGATTTACTTCATATTGCAAACAAGGGCCTTCGATTCAATCTCCTTTTTATTTATTTTGTGAATTTGTAAAGAGAAGAGAAGGTGGTAATGGCGGTTGAATTATTTACGGAAAATCTCATTAGGTATTTTATTTCTTATGATTTATAATTCAGATCTGTTTGCGGGCTCGAGTGAAGGTGTGTCTGTGTGTGTGTGTGTGTGTGGGTGTGTGTGAAGGTGTGTGTGTGTGTGTGTGTGTGTGTGTATGCGTGTGTATGTGTGTGTACGAGTGATGGTGTGTGTGTGTGTGTGTGCGAGTGATGATGTGTATGTGTGTGAGGGTGTGTGTGTGTGTGTGTGCGTGTGTGTGTGTGTGTGTGTGTGTGTGTGTACGAGTGATGGTGTGTGTTCTTTCATTCCATTACGGGAGACAAACAAAAAACTGGTTTTTGATTTTGATCATGAATAGTCTAATTAGATATCACACGGCTTATTTTCCTCAAAAAAATCATAAGATATTGGAATTCTTAAGAAATTTCAAGGTCATGCTTTTCTGGACATTTCTCGAATTTTCTTAAGCTTAGGAAGATTCTTGTAATGAACATAATAAAAAATAATAAAATGGTGATGCTAGAAATAATGATAATGATAGTAATAATAACAATGATTATAATACAAATTACTGATGACTATAGTAATAATATAATGACGTATGATATTACCACCTCCATCAACCCCTACCCCCCCCCCCAATCTTCCCTTTCCAAACGCCGCAGAAGTTAATTAATTGGGTCACGTTTCGTAACTTCGCCGAAAAACGATATCGAGGCAACGACCAAGAATGTGGCGGCGGTTCTCCGGTCACAGCGCCCTTTCGCTAAAGGTATTACTCCGCGCGTCTTGAGAGAGAGAGAGAGAAAGAGAGAGAGAGAGAGAGAGAGAGAGAGAGAGAGAGAGAGAGAGAGAGAGAGAGAGAGAGGGAGGGAGGGAGAGAAGGGAGAGAGAGAAATGGTTTTATAGATTGGTTTGAGGAAGAATCTCATTAATTTAGTTATCATGATTTATTGTGGGTTTGTGGGTGCGTAGGTGTCTGTGCTTATGGGCGTGTATGTGGGCGTGGAAATGAGTGTGCCTGTGGCCGTCTCTGTGCTTGCGGACATGTAGGTGTGTGTGTGTGAGAGAGAGAGAGAGAGAGAGAGAGAGAGACAGAGAGAGTAAAAGAGCGAGCCTGTAAACATCCGTGCTGAGAGGTGTGCTAGTATGTATGAGGGTGGAACAGAAAGTGTGTTTTTAATATGAACGAGGGAAAGAGAGAGAAAAAAAGGGTAAATGCGACAAGGTCACCAGATTATACTCTGCGCGTGTGATATGTTCGTATTCTCGCTCGTTGAAGAGAGAAAGAGTGTGAAAGAGAAAGAGAAAAGGAGGAAGAAAGAGAGAAAAAGAAAGAGAATGAGGACGGAGACGAAGGGAAAGAGAAGGAGGGAAGGGTGGATGGAAGAATTATTGAAAGGGAGGAGGGATAAAGAAACAGACAGCAAGAGAGAGAAAGAGAGAAGAGGAGGAAGAAAGAGAGAAAAAGAAAGAGAATGAGGACGGAAACGAAGGGAAAGAAAAGGAGGGAAGGGTGGATGAAAGAATTATTGAAAGGGATAGAGAAATAGACAGCAAGAGAGAGAGAGAGAGAGGAAGAACAGAAGGGTGGAGACAGTCAAAAGGACTGCCAGACCTACGGCAAGACTAATTCAGGCAGAAAGACAAACAAGCAAAGCGACACAGATAAAACAAACATCACAAAGCCATATGCAAAGTGACAGAGGAAGCGAACAGGGAAGAGAGAGAGAGAGAGAAAGAGAAGAAGATAGAGATAGAGAGAGAGAGAGAGAGAGAGAGAAAGAGAAAGAGAAAGAGAAAGAGAGAGAGAGAGAGAGAGAAGAGATAGAGAGAGAGAGAGCTAGAGAGATGGACAACCAAACAGAGCTTTAGAAGCAAAGACCGGCTCTTATTCAATAACAAAAGCGACTCATACTGCTGAAGCGTTAAAACATTTTCTCATCTAAATGGTAAACGATATTGCGCCTTAAATTCCTTGCACAGCGCGCCAAGGAATCTTAAATACAAGAAGAAAAAAAAAGTGGAAAGACAAACAGGGACTTATCCACCACTGAATATGTTTTCCTTGGAGTTGTGCCGCCAGGAGGGCTGTTTTCGTGTTTTTTTGTTTTTTTTTCGGTTCCCTTTTTATATTTTCGTTCGTATTTATCCTCCGTTCAGCTTTTCTGTTTTGTTTTGGACCTTTTTTATATTATTTTTTTTTTCTACTTCGTTATTCGTATCTTTTTTTTCTCTCTCTCACTTCTTTTTCCTTTTTTCTTTTTTCTTTTACTTTATTTTCTTCATTTTTCCCCTTCATGTCTTCTTTGTTTCTCTTATTGTCTGTCATACCTTTGTGCAGTTACGGCTAGTGAAGACCTTAAAAGATATATATATATATATATATATATATATATATATATATATATATATATGTATGTATGTGTGTGTGTGTGTGTGTGTGTGTTTATTTACGTAAACCGTTCATACTTTTCAAATGAATATTAAAGAATTTCTTCCTTTTTGCATGATAAAATTACGTGTTCTTACCAAATTGTTGTAAAAATAAATATAGCGATAGACTAGTGGAAAAGAAAGAGAGAGAGAGAGAGACAGAGAGAGAGAGTGAAGAAAAATTATAGATTAGGAAAGTATTACGTATTTACAATCATAATGATATTTTAGGGGTCAAATTGACTTCCTGTTAGCAGCAACTTCTCAGCCTCAATCTATAATAAAGTTAACCACAAATTACAGGAAAATAAGACTAAGATGGCAGGTAATTACCTCTAATTCTTCATCCCGATTCTCCACTTTCTGTATTTGTATTTATACAGAAAAATAAGTATAGGCAAACACATTACAAATACGAGACAATTACCTAGTCACCCAAAAGTAAATAAGCTTGAACACTCAAATTTTTTTTTTCTTTTTTTTTTTGTCTTGAGAACATAAGGATAAAGAAATTAAGTAATAAAGAAGTACTGAATATATGACAGCTTGTTACTAACATCAAGAAAAGACAACTTAGATCTGTTGGTCACATAAGAAGAGGTTTTGAAAAGCTAGCTGAAGGTAAAATAACTGCAAAGAGAACCAGGAACCGACAAAGGGTTTCATATACGAATGGTTTGAGATCGTTGTTTGCAGAAAAAAAAATGATAGCTGGCGGGCTTCTCCGTGGACAGAAGGTTCTGGAAAATGGTCGCCGACGTCAGAGTAAGAATAGGCAATCCGAAGAAGAAAGCAGGACATTACAAACAATCCGGGAAAGATGCCATGCAGCAGGTAAAATCTGTAATAATTGTTGGGGAAATGGGACACTTCTAAAAAGAATGTAAGTTCTGCAAGTCAGGAAATATATGAATTATACAGGAGGAAGTACAGACTCAGAAAAATATTCAGATTTAGATTTTACATTGCAAATTGGGAGAATAATGGTGAATGTACCCTGCCATGGTACTCTAGTAATTATTCAGTTAGATACAAGAATTGAGGTACCTGTAAGGTTATGGGGAAAGCCAAGTAAAATACCTTGTAGCATAATTCACAGCGGATTCCAGTGGTACTTTTAACAACAGTAAAGTGTAAGTATGAGGACTACGTAGTAAAAAATAGTTTATTATCGAAGTGAAAGATGAAAAAAAAGATCAAGAAGCACTATTTGGCCTAAACTGTTTAAAACATTCCAAGCCCAAATCAAAAGATAAGAATAAGCCAGAATTGCGGAATAGATGCTTCGCCGGGCTTGTATGCACTGAGGCGAGCTCGCCTGTGTCGGCGAGGGGTGACTCGTGAAAGTGTACCAAAGAGTATTGGCTCTATATGAACTTGTTCCTTGCCCACCGTGATGCCCAGCCACAGCAGTGACCGCCAGGCGACAGTGGAAACTCACGAGCTTGGACGGGGGTCGATCTGCCGACCATGAGGATACGAGGTCGGTGCGCTACCACCGTACTAACCTGACGACCTACTGACGCGTTTACGACTTTGTAAATAAAGTAGTCACCCATGGATGAAGTATTGACAGTCAGTATTCCAAATGCATTGAAGACTGCAGTGGAGCAAGAAATATACACGTCAGAGGATGAAAAAGTGACATAATCAGAGTGGGGGACTTTACTACTACTTGTAAAAATAGAGAAGGTGGTCTCAGTCTATGTGAGGATTTCAAACTAACACTAAACTCGCAACTGCAAGTAGCCCATCACCAACTGCCAAATATATCTCATCCTGCACCGGCTTGGCAAAGGTTCACTGTTCATGATACAGGTCACTCTTTTCTGATAGTAGGTAGCCTGAGGCCATGCCAATGCAATCATTTCAATGTAAGCAACTAAGGGCTAT
>NW_028234407.1:30265212-30272712 GCF_977035675.1 Penaeus japonicus | reverse complement strand
ACGAAACTGCTTCGGTTTGCTGCCTTTCCCTCCTGTTTTCGGGATCTCTTTGTTGTTGTTGTTGTTGTTTCTTTGCTGTGATTTTTCTTTTTCTTTTTTTTTTTCTTTTTTTTTTTTTGTTAATTTGTTGTTGTTGTTTTTTTGTAAGTGTGTGATTTTGATATGTTTAGATTGTGTTAGTTTGATACTTGTATTGTTTTTGTTACTATCATTCTATTATCATTATCGTCATCATCATCACCATCATCATTAAAATCATCATCATCATCACCTTCACCATCATCATTAACCATCATCATCACCATCATCATTATTATCCTTTTTTCATTTTTGTTGTTGCTCCTGTTCCTCTTTTTTCATTGTTGTTTTTTTATTGTTGATATTACTTGTATATCATTATCATCATTATCATTATCACTGTTATTAACATTGTTGTTACTGTATTATTATTGTTGATATCATTGTCATTATCATTCCTATTATCTTCATTGTTATTATTATAACTATAATTTTCACTATCACTACCATTACCATTATTACTATTACTGTGTTATCTTCATCATCATTTTTATTCCCATCCTTATTAGTATTATCATTATTATTTCAGTCATGATCATAAACACTATCATTATCTTCATGTTATTGCTATCATTGTTATCATCATCATTGTGAATATCACTTTACCATCATTATCATCATCATCATTATCATATTTTCACTCTGAGTATTTTGGTTAGAATATCCTTCTATCATTTTTTTTTTCTTTTTTTTACCATTCTTGTATACGCTTGTTTTAATATTTCTTTATACCACATTTTTTGTGTGGGTATCTTTGTCTCTCTCTTTCTAGCTCTTTCTCTTTTTATTTCTCTTTCACTCTCTCTCTCTCTTTAATTTTTTCTCATTCGTTTTCGCTTTTTCGCCCCACTTTCCCCCCTCCCTCTTTATCTCTCTATCTCTTCATGTCTCTTTTTCTCTCTCTTCTTGTTTTTCTCTATCTATCTATCTATCTATCCCCGTCTCTCTCTCTATCTCTCTCTATATATATCTATACTTTCCTCTCTCTCTCTCTCTCTCTCTCTCTCTCTCTCTCTCTCTCTCTCTCTCTCTCTCCCTCTCCCTCTATCTATTTTTCTATCTATCTCTTCCTCTTTATATCTATATATCTCTTCCTCTTTATATCTATCTATCTCTTCCTCTCTCTCTCTCTCTTTCTCTCTCTCTCTCTCTCTCTCTCTCTCTCTCTCTCTCTCTCTCTCTCTCCTCTCTTCTCTCTCTCTCTCTCTCTCTCTCTCTCTCTCTCTCTCTCTCTCTCTCTCTCTCTCTCTCTCTCTCTCTCTCTCTCTCTCTCTCTCTCTCTCTCTCTCTCTCTCTCTCTTATACACACATTTTCTCCCTACATCCCCAGTATTTCTAATCCCCCTCTTCTTCCATTTTCACTTTATAATCCCTGGAAACACGTGAGAACGCCCACACTGATGTAAAAGGGGAAGGAGAGAGAGAGAGAGAGAGAGAGAGAGAGAGAGAGAGAGAGAGAGAGAGGATGAGAGACCTAATCCAGAGAGAAAAAAAATGAAGAAGAGAGAGAGAGAGAGAATAAAAGACCTACTACAGAGAGAAAAAAAACGAAGAAGAGAGAGAGAGAGGGAATGAAAGACCGACAGACAGACAGAGAAAGAAAGAGAGAGAGAGAGAAAACAAAAAAGAAAAAAAAAGAGAGACAGACTTCCCAGCTGACACAGCACGAGCAAAAATTCTCATTTGCAAAAGGGAAAGAGAAATTAGTGGAGGGCGAGAGAGGAGAGAGAGAGCCACACGTGCAAAGGGAGTGTGCGAGAACCTGAAGAGACTCGAGGTTGTCTGAAGGGGAAGGTAGGAAGGGATCCTGGAAGAGGATTTTTTTCCTTTTTTTTTTTTTTTTTTTTTTTTTTTTTTTTTTTTTTTTTTTGAAGAGAGAGAGAAAGAGGGAAGGAGAGGGGGAGAGAAGGAGGTGGAAGGAGAGGGGGAGAGAAGGAGGTGGAAGGAGAGGGGGAGAGAAGGAGGTGGAAGGAGAGGGGGAGAGAAGGAGGTGGAAGGAGAGGGGGAGAGAAGGAGGTGGAAGGAGAGGGGGAGAGAAGGAGGTGGAAGGAGAGGGGGAGAGAAGGAGGTGGAAGGAGAGGGGGAGAGAAGGAGGTGGAAGGAGAGGGGGAGAGAAGGAGGTGGAAGGAGAGGGGGGGAGAGGGAGGGGGAAGGAGAGGGGAGAGAAGGAGGTGGAAGGAGAGGGGGAGAGAAGGAGGTGGAAGGAGAGGGGGAGAGAGGGAGGTGGAAGGAGAGGGGGAGAGAAGGAGGTGGAAGGAGAGGGGGAGAGAAGGAGGTGGAAGGGGAGGGGGAGAGAAGGAGGTGGAAGGAGAGGGGGAGAGAAGGAGGTGGAAGGAGAGGGGGAGAGAAGGAGGTGGAAGGAGAGAGGGAGAGAAGAATGGAAGGAGAGAGGGAGAGAAGAATGGAGGGAGAGAGGGAGAGAAAGATGGAAGGAGAGAGGGAGAGAAGGAGGTGGAAGGAGGGGGGAGAGAAGGAGGTGGAAGGAGAGGGGGAGAGGAGAGAAGGAGGTGGAAGGAGAGGGGGAGAGAAGGAGATGGAAGGAGAGGGGGAGAGAAGGAGGTGGAAGGAGAGGGGGAGAGAGGGAGGTGGAAGGAGAGGGGGAGAGAGGGAGGTGGAAGGAGAGGGGGAGAGAAGGAGGTGGAAGGAGAGGGGGAGAGAAGGAGGTGGAAGGAGAGGAGAGAAGGAGGTGGAAGGAGAGGGGGAGAGAAGGAGGTGGAAGGAGAGGGGGAGAGAAGGAGGTGGAAGGAGAGGGGGAGAGAAGGAGGTGGAAGGAGAGGGGGAGAGAAGGAGGTGGAAGGAGAGGGGGAGAGAAGGAGATGGAAGGAGAGGGGGAGAGAAGGAGATGGAAGGAGAGGGGGAGGGAAGGAGAGGGGGGAAGAAGGAGGTGGAAGGAGAGGGGGAGAGAAGGAGGTGGAAGGAGAGGGGGAGAGAAGGAGGTGGAAGGAGAGGGGGAGAGAAGGAGGTGGAAGGAGAGGGGGAGAGAAGGAGGTGGAAGGAGAGGGGGAGAGAAGGAGATGGAAGGAGAGGGGGAGAGAAGGAGGTGGAAGGAGAGGGGGAGAGAAGGAGGTGGAAGGAGAGGGGGAGAGAAGGAGGTGGAAGGAGAGGGGGGAAGAAGGAGGTGGAAGGAGAGGGGGAGAGAAGGAGGTGGAAGGAGAGGGGGAGAGAAGGAGGTGGAAGGAGAGGGGGAGAGAAGGAGGTGGAAGGAGAGGGGGAGAGAAGGAGGTGGAAGGAGAGGGGGAGAGAGGGAGGTGGAAGGGGAGAGGGGGGAGAGAACGGAGGTGGAGACGGATGAGGGGGGATGCGAAGGAGATGGAAGGAGAGGGGGAGAGAAGGAGGTGGAAGGAGAGGGGGAGAGAAGGAGGTGGAAGGAGAGGGGGAGAGGGGGCGGGGGGAGGTGCTGGATGGAGGGGGGGGGGGGAAGGAGGTGGAAGGGAGGGTGGAAAAAAGGAAGGTGGAAGGGAGAGGGGGAGAGTCAAAGGAGGTGGAAGGAGAGGGAGAGAGAAGGAGGTGCGATGGACAGGGGAGGGACGAGAAGAGAGGGTGGAAGGAGAGGGGGGAGAGAAGGGGGTTGGAAGGGGAGGGGGAAGGGAAAAAAACTAAACAAATAAAAAAAAGGGAGGGGGAAGGGAGGGGGAGAGAAGGACGGTGGAAGGGAGAGGGGGAGAGAAGGAGGGTGGAAGGAGAGGGGGAGAGAAGGAAGGTGGAAGGAGTAGGGGGGGGGGGGGGAGAGAAGGAGGTGGAAGGAGAGGGGGAGAGAAGGAGGTGGAAGGAGAGGGGGAGAGAAGGAGGTGGAAGGAGAGGGGGAGAGAAGGAGATGGAAGGAGAGGGGAGAGAAGGAGATGGAAGGAGAGGGGGAGAGAAGGAGGTGGAAGGAAAAGGGAAAAGAAAGAGAAAGGTTGGAGAGAGGGAATGGAGGTAGAAAGAGGGGAGAGTAAGAGAGAGGTGGAAGGAGAGGGCTAAGAAAGAGAAAGGGAGGTAGAAAGAGGGGAGACAAAGAGAGAGGGGGGAGGAGACGAGAGATGGTGAGAGAGAGGGGTGAGTGGCATAGAGAGAAAGAGAGAGACGGGATGGAGGGAGAGAGAAAGAGAGGGAAGGAGAGAGAGAGAAAGGGAGAGAATAGGAGAGAAAGAGAAAGAGAGGGAAGCAGACAGACAGAGACAGAGAGAGAAAGAGGCAGAGCCAGACACGAAACAGGACAGAGGAAAATAAAAGTAAAAGAAAATGAATTATTACCACTTGTGTATTTAAAAAATATCTTGTAGGTTATCTCAGTAATGATTCTGGGCTTAATTGCGCATGGAAGAAAAAGGTTTCGAGGTTAGACAAATAGACAGACGAACATCGGGATGTGATATAAAAAGAAAAAAAAGAAGGAAAGAAAATGATATTTACATATACATACGTATATACATACATATATATATATATACATATATATATATATATATATATATATATATATATATATATATATATGTATACATATACATGTATATATATGTATATATATAATATATACATATATATATTATATACATATATATATATATATATATATAGACATATATTTATATTTATATGTATATATATATATTTAAAAAAAAAATTTTTTTAAAATTTTTTTAGGTATTAATGTATATATATATATATTTTTTTTTATATATATATTTATATATATATTCGTCTTTCTTTTTGTTTCGTTTTATAAGAATCGGAGGGGTCACCCTTCAGTCACATGGATCATAAGGATAAATTAAATTCTATCTTAACAAATATAGCATATATTGTGCATAAAGAAAAACAAATATATATATATATATATAATCATAGATATGTCTACATGGAATACGTTCCAGGACTTGGTGGACGTTCTTGCATTCCTGGGGAATGGTCAACAGGTATAATTCAACCTGAAAGCTGGCTCGGGTCAATTCACAGCACTTCCGGCCGGCAGATATCCATTTAATCAATTGAACAAAAAAAAGGGAGCAGGTGTACCCAGTACTCATCCAAGTAGGAGTTGTAGCAAAGTGGACTACCTACTCCAAAGGGGGGTACAAGTAGCATACCACCGCGCATGCGCAGAACCAAGGGAGATACGTTTTTCTTAAGGCATTACCAATTCAGCTGCATCAGGGGCGAATTATATTGATAAAGAAATTATATGTTGTTTCATTCTAAATCCAAATCCTTTACATATATATATATATATATATTATATATATATATATTTATATATATATATATATATATATATATATTATATATATATATGTATATATTAATATATATATATATATATATATGTATATATATATATGTATATGTTATACATACATAATATATATTATATATATATATATATATATATATATATGTATATATATATATATATATATATATATATATATATATATATATATATATATATATATATATATATATATATATATATATATAAGAGCCAAAGTAGAAGTCGACAAATGAAAATAACTCAAAATAATAGCATACCTAAATCTCAGTGAAACTATTTGAAATAAAAAAAAGAAGGAAATAAATAGATTTAAAAGATAAGACAAATGAAGATTAAAACAAAACGAAAATTGGTGATAAGGCTAAAGACAAGGATCTAGGACGCGCCCCCTTTCGTTTTCGTTTTTGTTTTCAGGAGGAGGAGAATGACAGCCATTCGACTCGTCAAGGGTTTAGCTTTCCTCATCCCTGTTAGCTTAACTAAGTGGTCGGTCCAGGAGGGGCGGAGATGATGTCATAAATTGTTTTTTTTTTTGTGTTTTCTCTCTTTCTTTCTATCTTTTTTTATCTTTTTTTTTTTTTTTTTTTTTTTTGTTTTTTTTTTTTTTTTTATTTTTTTTTTTTTTTTTGTTTTTGTTGTTTTTTTGCTTTTTTTTTCCCCTTTTTTTTCCTCTCTTACTTTTTCTATCTTTTTCTCTCTATTTCGTGCGATGGACTTGGATGTTTTCATGAACTGAGAGAAGTGTCTAAACTGGATATGTTGTATTCGTGTGGATATATATATATATATATATATATATATATATATATATATATATATATATATATATATATATATATACATATGTGTGTGTGTGTGTGTGTGTGTGTGTGTGTGTGTATGTTTGGATGTATGTCTGGATGTAATGGTATATGCGTGCGTGTGTGTTTGTGTTTATGTTGTATGTTTTGTGTGTGTGTGTGTTTATGTGTATGAGTGTGTGTTTGTGTTTATGTTTGTGTGTGTTGTGTGTGTATGTGTGAATGTGTGTGTTGTGCGTGCGTATGTGTGTGTGTGTGTATGTGTGTGTTGTGTGTGTATTCTATGTGTATGTGCTTAAGAGTTTATATTAAGTGTTTAGTCGACCCTCATTTCATAGCACTAACATGACTCCCAATTAATGATTGTTTATCAAAAGACGGAAAACAAACAGACATCTTCTAATTACGAGGTTCAATCTTAGCTTGATGACTCAGCAAAGAAAAGAGCGATGATGTAATGTTTGCTTGTTTATATCAATATCATAGAGGATTCCCCTTCTTCTTAGAGCAAACACTCGTCCCCGAAGTATTTCCTTCTTGAGACCGACCGCCAAAGCTCACAAAGAGGTACTTTCATCTTATTCGGTTGCGCAGAGGAGAGTTTTATATCATTAATAATGTTTAGAATTGGATTAAGGTTCTTGTGATCTGTTCTTCTTTAGAGAGAAAAATAAAAGAACGGCTTCAAAGAAAATTGCCTTAAGACTATGCCATCTTGAAATTTCCTAGACCTCGTGTTGCATAATGTTATCTGCAATAACCTCCTCCCCCCCGCACACACACACCTGCTGGAGTACCCCCCCAAAAAAAAAAAAAAAATAATAATAATAATAATAATAATAATAAATAAATAAATAAATAAATAAATAAAATCCCTTGTGATTCTATGAAGTCGAGCATGATTCTGCGGGCCTCGATGACAGTTAATTAATTAATCAAGAGTTAGAATCTCACGGAACATCCCTTCATTTCTTCTTTTTTTCTTCATTAACTTCCCTCTCTCTACCTCAGTCGAGTCTGAACACGATAAAAAAAAAGCCCAGACAAAGCATAGGACGTGTTTATCCTGCGTGTTTATCCGCCATTGTTCCGACCCATCTGCCTGAATGCATAGATGAGATCCGCATCCAAGAGAAAGGCATTCGATCCTATGCAGATGGCATTCGGTGGGCGTTATGGTAACCCCAATGCACGCAAGCGCATCCGATGCTCTCTCGTTGAAGGGGGAGGGGCGTTTGACATGGAGGGAGATGAAATGGAATACTCATTACGAATGCTCACGTTCACGGCAGGTGAGGACATGGCTGCGGCAGGGATGTGGAGGGAGGGATATGATAATGATGTGTCTAATAATAAGAAGGGTGATTG
>NW_028234407.1:30255212-30257712 GCF_977035675.1 Penaeus japonicus | reverse complement strand
AACACTTCTCTATGACTGATGCCCTTCTCCTTATGCAACTTTTAGATATATTTTATTGCTTTATCTATTCAAAATACCTTTAAAAAAACAAAAAAAGGGCTCCACAATGCCACCTACCTGTTTTTCGAATGAAACGGGATGAGGGAGAGATTGGAAAGTCAGGGAACGACCGATATAAATCATCGGAAACCTCTGTATGTGTGTGTGTGTGTGTGTGTGTGTGTGTGTGTGATGAGTTCCCTGAGTAGTCAGCTTTGAGGATGATCTGTCTGGCTAAGTTTTCTTTTGTAAACATATCCATTTCTCATTAAATTCATCCATTAGATATGCATTTTATGCTCCATGATGTTATGTTATAAGCATCTGGTTATGAATCATCTTTATCAAACGCTGTGTTAATGAGGATGCCAAAATAAGATTATATGGTAATCAACCGAAGCGCTTCGTGTTTGTGGATCAGCTGTGCATTTCTTTGAAGTTCTGCCCACTCAAAATATAGCTGCTCTGCTACCTAAATATAGCTGCTCTGCTACCTGCATATCTCTCTCTCTTATCAATGGCACGGTTACAAGAACAATACTGATTTATCTTCATCAAATAATGCCTTTGTTATAACTATATATACGTTGATCTTCAGCTGAAACCATATTGGTTCACGGCTTCTCGGTTCTTATGACCCTCTTTCACGTGGTGCCCTCACCATAAGGTCATCCGTATTGAAAGATAACTAACTCTCCCTTTGAACAAGACGAAAGCTGAAATTGTAGCTGTAAAGCTGTTTAACATTTATATTTTAAATCCTATGATACAATTTATTACCTTTTCATAATTGTAAAAAAACGGTATTTTCCTTGAGTGACGTTTTTCTCATTTGAAACATACAGGTAAGTCCCCCTCTGAACAAGGTGTAAGACAAGGTTAAGCCTTCACTTTATATTGTGTGCTTGTGATAGCGTATTCTACGAACTATTGGTTGATTTTTCCATGCATAGATTTACCATTATCTGTTCATTTGAATTAAAGTATAAAAAATGAAATATTAAAGTATAGTTAACAATGTTCGGTTTTACGAACTGGCTGAATTTTCGAAGGCGACGTCTGTACGTGGAAAGTCATGATAGTAGAAATTTATGCATAATGCAACGTATATGTACTCAAATAAATACATATGCACACACACACACAAACAAACACACACACATTTACACTTATGTGTGTGTGCTTCCATATTCATCGTTATATTCATCAGATAATTCATATTCACATATCCGTTATGTAACAAAGTTTTCAAATAACATCAGATGTATATAGAGGACACCAACAACCCCCCCCCCCCCACCGAAAAAAAAATAGTAATAGATAAGAAAAAAAAAATACTTTAAACCCCCACCCCCCCAAAAAAAAAAAAAATGAATAAATAAATAAAATAAAATAAAATAAAATAAATAAAAAATACAAAAAAGGGTAAAAATCCAATCATCATTGACTCTCAGAAAATAAAAATCATAACGTTCGACTTAAGCGGACGAGATAGATTCTCTTGTCAGTGATGACAGGGAATCTGACTGACATCCCAATAATACGATCATGTAATAGGAAATTAGTGTTTATTGACGTGTCCTGTCATCCGGGGAACTCCCTTTTTCACGACGTGTTTTGCCTTTTTATCCCATTGTTTTGTATTTATTTATCTGTTTTTTTTGTTTTTGTTGTTGTTGTTGTTGTTTTTTGTTTTTGTTTTTATGGTGGAGAGATAGCTTGTTGTTGTTGTTTTCGGATCTCGAAGTGTGTGTGTTACTTAAATTAGGGATTGTTTGTGTAAGTGTATTATCTTAGTGGTTAGATTCTCTCTCTCTCTCTCTTTCTCTGTTTATCTATCTTTCTCTCTCTTTCTTTCTCATTCTGTCTGTCTCTCTTCTCTCTCTCTCTCTCTCTCTCTCTCTCTCTCTCTCTTTATCTGTCTCTCTCTCTCTCCTTCTCTCTCTCTCTCTCTCTCTCTCTCTCTCTCTCTCTCTCTCTCTCTCTCTCTCTCTCTCTCTCTCTCTCTCTCTCTCTCTCTCTCGCTCTCTCTCTCACTTTATCTGTCTCTCTCTCTCTTTATCTGTCTCTCTCTCTCTTTATCTGTCTCTCTGTCACTTTATCTCTCTCTCTTTTATCTGTCTCTCTCTCTCTCTTTTTCTCTTTCTTTTTCTCTCTCACTCTCTCTCTTTTTCTTTCTTTCTCTCTCTCCTCTCTCTCTCTCTCTCTCTCTCTCTCTCTCTCTCTCTCTCTCTCTCTCTCTCTCTCTCTCTCTCTCTCTCTCTCTCTCTCTTTATCTCTCTCTCTCTTTATCTGTCTCTCTCTCTCTTTATCTGTCTCTCTGTCTCTTTATCTCTCTCTCTCTCTCTCTCTTTCTCTCTCTCTTTTATCTGTCTCTCTTTCTCTCTCTTTCTCTCTCTTTCTCTCTCTCTCTCTCTCTCTCTCTCTCTCTCTCTCTCTCTCTCTCTCTCTCTCTCTCTCT
>NW_028234407.1:30245212-30247712 GCF_977035675.1 Penaeus japonicus | reverse complement strand
AAGTAAATAAGCAGGTAACATTCCTGTCCTGATCTTACTCGTGTTCGACCAACGCACTCAAGAACCAGTCGTAAGAGGGTGAAGATCTTTTCGGTCCCTCCCTCTCTTGAATTAACGCGCACACACGCACACACACACACACACACACACACACACACACACACACACACACACACATATATATATATATATATATATATATATATATATATATATATTATATATATATATATAATATTTATGTAATATATATATATATAAATATATATATAGATATATATAGATACATATATATATATATATATATATATATATATATATATATATATAATTATGTGTGGGAGTGTGTATGGCTGTAAGCAATCTGGTTAAAAGCCTTTATATGTATACACACATCTGCAGTGGCGATTCCAAAAAATATACCTTGGGGTAACAGTAATGATGATAATAAAAATGATAATAACAATAATAATAGCAATGACAGTAAGAGTAATAATGAAGATTTTAATGGCGATGATAAGGATAATGAATAGTTAATTTTTTTTTTTTCTTTACGTCTTTAAGCGAAGTATCTTACGAATCTCCTTGTACAGGTAAAACAAAACAATACTTTGGAGATGGCGTCAGAAAAAAATAACTTTCCTTCTTTTACCAGTCACGATGAAAAGTAAAACGGGATTTAATTTCCAGACAAAAAAAAAAAAAAAAAAAAAAAGATTCTCTGCAGATATCTTAGACCGATGTCTCTCAAACTCCCCGAATTTCTTCGAGTGAAGTGATTGAATATCGGAGTTATTCAGTGCGAAATTCAAGGTGTTCCCATTGCTTTTAGCACGCAAATGTAATTATACTTGCAAAATCTAATCCACGGACCCCCAAGAGTAGAGTCCATTTCATCATTTTCATCTTCATAACTCCTGGCAAGTCGCTTTAGAGGTTTATACTTCACGGTGTCTCGAGTTTTATCATTGAAGAATATTTGAGAAATGTTTTCATGGTATATTGCAGGCGTTGTGTATGCTTGTGATGATGATGATGATAACTATACTAGTTATGATGATTTTTGTCTCTTTTATCGATGTCTTTGTTGTGGTTGTTATCGTTAAAATGATTATGATGACTATATCATAATGATATTAAGTGATAACAATAATGATGATAGTGATAATGGTGATAATTGTTAACAACAATACAATGATGATGATGATGGTGATATCGATAAAAGTATTAATACATATTATAATGATAAAAGGAATAATAGGGATAATGATAGTAATAAAAGTCAAGATATTGATAGAAATGAAGATGATGATTATAATAATGATGAGAAGGATAATGATAACGATAATGATAAAAATAACAATAATGATAGGAACGATGGTAATGATAAAAATGATAATGATGATTGTGGTGATGACAATAATGATAATCATGATAATATATGATAAGAATGGTAATTATGACAATAACAACAATAAAAATAATAATGATGATAATGGTAATAATAACAACAATGATAATTATGATGATGGTAATGATAATGATGATAATAAAAACGATGAAGATGATGATAATAATGATAATGATAACAATGATCATAATAATAACGACAATGATGATGATAATAACGACAGTGATAATAATGATAACAATAATGATATAGTGACGATGATGATAATAGTAATAATGATATTGACAGTAATAATAGTGATGATAAAGACAATGATAATAATAATAGTAATAATAATGATACTAATAATAATGATGAATATGATAAATGATAATGATAGGAAAAAAACGATAATAATCATCATAACAAAAACGATAATAGCGACGACACCAATAAAGAGGACAGAGATAAAAACAAAAGTAAGAATAACAAAAAATGAATAAATGAATAAATAAACAACAACAGACAAAACACTACGAAAATCACTGCATTCCCTTTACTGCTTCGAAGGAAATTCAATTCACGTCTTTTATGCAACAGTGAACGTGCTTTAAGTGTTAAAGGAAGAGCAAGACTGGTCGTGCTTTGCTTTGAGAAGAAGAAAGACAATGTGTTTAAGTCTTCTTGCTCTTAATCACCGCTACAAGGAGGGTTAAAGACGCGGGGGACACGAGGAGATAAAAATAGAGGTGAGAGGAGAAGGGAAATTGGGTTTAGGAGAGGAGGTGGGGGGGGGAGAGATAAAGAGAGAGGGAGAGAGAGACAGGGTGAGAGAAGTAGAGAGAAGAGGATAAACAAGAGACGAAATTGGATTCATGGAAAACGAGGACAGGGAGAGAGAGAGACAGAAAAAGACAGAAACAGAGAGACAGAGGCAAATCGAACGAAATAGTTAAAGGAGGAGAGAGAAAGGGAAGAAGAGACAGAACAAAATAAAAATAAAAACACGAATCAACGAACAAAGAGAAAAAAAAAAACATGAATAACAGACGAGTGAAAAAGAAAAACGAAGAAAATTAAGATGCTCAACAGACCAGCAAGTGGGTGAGA
>NW_028234407.1:30225212-30227712 GCF_977035675.1 Penaeus japonicus | reverse complement strand
TCGCGCTTTCCACTCCTCGCCCGCGCCTTCCACTCCTTGCTCTCGCCTTCCACTCCTCCCTCGCGCTTTCCACTCCTCGTCCGTGCCTTCCACTCCTCCCTCGTGCCTTCCACTCCTTGCTCTCGCCTTCCACTCCTCCCTCGCGCTTTCCACTCCTCGCCCGCACCTTCCACTCCTTGCTCTCGCCTTCCACTCCTCCCTCGCGCTTTCCACTCCTCGCCCGCGCCTTCCACTCCTCCCTCGTGCCTTCCACTCCTTGCTCTCGCCTTCCACTCCTCCCTCGCGCTTTCCACTCCTCGCCCGCGCCTTCCACTCCTTGCTCTCGCCTTCCACTCCTCCCTCGCGCTTTCCACTCCTCGCCCGCGCCTTCCACTCCTCCCTTGTGCCTTCCACTCCTTGCTCTCGCCTTCCACTCCTCCCTCGCGCTTTCCACTCCTCCCTCGCGCTTTCCACCCCTCGCCCTCACCTTCCAATCCTCGCCCTCACCTTCCACTCCTCGCCCGCGCCTTCCACTCCTCCCTCGCACCTTCCACTCCTCGCTCGCATCCACTCTGAAGATTGTCTCAGGAGAACAAAATTTCCGACGAGCTCGCCGAGTCTCGTTCGTGTCGGAATGTAACGACTCTTGTCACATCGTTTCGCGCAATGTAGGCAGAAGCGAGGACGTGTGATTAATGAATTTCTCCGAGAGCTTTGATGGTTATTAATGGTACTTCTCCTCGACGCTGCTAGCCCGCAGTCGGTATAAACTGCGTCTGAGGAATTCGTGAGTGTCCCCCTTCTCCCCCTCTCCTCTCCCCTCACTCTCTTTCCCCTTGTTCCCCCCGCCCCCCTCCGCCCACTTCTCCGCCCGTATGTGAATTCCCATCCCCTCCCCTCCCTCTTTTTGTTTACTTCTTCTGTGTACGCTGTTTTCTCGTATTTTGCGTGATCGTGCTTACGTCCATTTTCGTCTTCCCCCACTCCCACGCCCATAACCCTCAGGCCTCATCTTTCTCTCCTCTTTCCCGTACCCCCTCGCCTCCTATCCCCTTTTCCCTCGACCCTCCCTCCTTTTCCTACTTATTTCCAACCTTCCTCCTCCTCCCACCCTCCTCTTACCCCTTCCCCCTTTCCGCTTTTCAGTCCCTTAACCTCTCTCCTTCCCCCTTCCCCCTTCCCCTATCCCCTTTTCAGTCCCTCAACCTTTCTCCTTACCCTTCCCCCTCCTTCCTTCTTCTCCTCCCCATCCCTCCTCTCCTTCCAACCCTCCCCCTCCCCCTCCCCCTCCCCCTCCCCTATCCCCCATCCCCCCAAACCTTTATCCTCCCTTTCCACTCCCCCCACCCCCCCTCCCCCTCCCCTATCCCCCATCCCCCAAACCTTTATCCTCTCTTTCCACTCCCTCCGCTTCCCCCCTTCATACCCCTCTCCCCCCCTCCTCTCTTATCAAAACCACGCCCCCATGACTATCAAACACTCGATTTCGCACGCCTTAATCCCGCTAACGTCATGACGCCTCAAAGGTATCTTTACGTAAATATTACGACGGCGGGGGAGGTGAAATAACGTTATATCTTGGCCTGTCTACCACCTGCTACTTACGAGGGGCATCTCCGCCTACGTTGTGTTGGTGGAAAGGTAGGGGTGGGGGCTGGGGGTGGGGGTGGGGGGAGGGAGTAATTTTCTGTCTATCATGGTAATCTTCATGCCGGTGGCTATAACTCCTGCATGCGAGCACACCCACATCCCGTATATACTCCCCTCTCTCCTTCCTTCCTCCCCCCCTCCCTATGACCCCCTCAGCCTCAATATCCTCTCCTCCCCTCTCCTCCCCTCCCTTCACCTCTCCTCCCTCCCCTTCCCATCTTCCCACGATACCTCATCGCAGCATCCTACCCCCCCTCCCTCCCTTCCCATCCTACCCCCCTCTCTCCTTCCCTTCCCTTCCCTCCAAGGCCACCCACCCTCCCTGAGCTAAAACATTAGCTAACTCTAAGGATACGCACGCCCACCTCTGCTGGAAATCCCACGCACAGTTTCATTTCATTTATTCTGCGAAATTCGTGCTCACGCCCCCCCCCCTCCCCAAAAAGGAAAATAAACTCTAGGGGAATTATCCTCCCTCGTCCACCTTCAGGCCACTTGGCACGAGGAAGGGTAGTCTTTATCTATCTATCTATCTATTTATATCTCTCTCTGTCTCTCTTTCTCTCTCTTTGTTACTTAATTAAACCTGAAGATGTCGTAATTACGAATCTGATATACTTGTACAATAACCTTCCGTGACAGTTTGGATATTAGGATGACCAGCTGTTGCATTTCCTCTATCTATCTATTTATCTATCTATCCATCTATCTATCTATCTGTCTATCTATCTATCTATCTATCTATCTATCTATCTATCTATCTATCTCTCTCTATATATATATACATACATATATATATGGAAGTGTGTGTGTGTGTCTGTGTATGTGTGTACGCGTGCGTGCGTGCGTGTGCATGTACCTTGTTTGTGTG
>NW_028234407.1:30192712-30200212 GCF_977035675.1 Penaeus japonicus | reverse complement strand
CTCATCTTTATTTCCATTTTGCTTTGCAATGATACAGATATTCTTTCTTTTTTAAGCGTATCTCAAGCTATGGAAGCTTGTATTAAGTATTGGATTGCAATACGACAGTATGGAGAATAAAATGAATAGATAGATAGATAAAATAATAGATATTAGTGAAACATTGAAAGTGATAATTATCCTATCTGTATTAATTCTTTGTATCTTTCCTATATATCGAAAAAGAGTACAGTCTAGATTACCACGTGTTTGAATTAGATATAAAAGGGTTCGTAAATTATATTAAGAATGTCGAACAACACACATCAAAGGATATAGATGAATGATAAAAGATATATATTGAATTAAGGTACGAAAGGACAATATAGTTAGTCACTGACATTGTTAGAGATTTCATTTGTATTTTGAGAAAGATTCAGTAGAGGAGCCACGTGTTGCAATTTTGCATGTCCGCATTGCACACATAAGAGCCTTTGAACATATAGACGTGCATGATGACAAGGTAAGTGGGACAGAGATAGTAGGAAATCCAAGGGGAACACACACTTATACAGAAAGGTACTGTATAGATATACAGACAAGGGGCGAGGATTAATCTTGCTTCGAAGGCGAACAATAGAATAAAAAGAGGAGAAAAAAAAGAAAAAAAAAACTAGATATTTAGAGAGGGCGATTGAGAATGCAGAAAGGAAGGCTAGGCACAGCAAGAGAAGATGAGAGAGAGAGATAAAGAGAGGGGGTATGAGGGAAAAGAGAGAGTAAAAGAGACAGAGACAGAGAGGGAAGAAGGGAATAAAAGAAAGATAGAAAAAAAAATAGAAAAGAAAGAGATACAGAGATAGAATCAGAGATAATAAAGAAAACAAAATAAAAGAAGAAGACAAAAAAATAGAGACATAGAGAGAAGGAGGAGACGAAGAAGAAAAAAGAGAGACAGACAGACAGAGAAAGATTAAGAGGTGTAGGTACGAGGACCTCCCAAGATGATTGATGAAGTGATTAAGAAGACGACAGCAAGAAATAAGATGACGAAAATGTTCATCATGGCGACGAGGGTGAGAAAGTTGCCATAGAGGAAACCGAGTTGCCATAGAGGAAAATGAGTTGACATAGAGGATATTGAGTTGCCATAGAGGAAAATGACTTGTAGAGGGAATCGAGTTGCCATGGAGGACACCGAGTTGCCATAAAGGATATTGAGTCGCCATAGAGGAAACCGAGTTGCCATAGAGGGAATCGAGTTGCCATATAGAATAATGAGTTATCATAAAGGGAACCGAATTGCCTTAGAGGGAATCGAGTTGCCATAGAAAGCTAGACAGATGGATAAATAGATAGTTAGATAGATAGATTGATTGAGAGAGAGAGATAGAGAGGAGAGAGAGAGAGATAGAGATAGAGATAGAGAGAGAAAGAGAGGAGAGAGAGAGAGATAGAGATAGAGATAGAGAGAGAAAGAGAGGAGAGAGAGAGCGAGAGAGAGAGACAGTAAGGGAGAGAGAAATTCAGAAAGAAAGAGAGAGAGAGAGCGACAGTTGAATATGCAAATAGATGAGCACTGAACTGGCAGACAGACAGAGAGATAACTAACTACCCACCTAGCTAAACACGCAAACATATATGTAAATATATATCTAAATCAATAGTTTTCAAACTATTTTCAAACAATTAATATTTGGGCGGCACACCTGCCCTTTGATATATATATATATATATATATATATATATAATATATATATATATATATATATATATATATATATATATATATATATATATATATAGTATATATAATATATATATATAAAGAATATATATATATATATATATATATATATATATATATATATATATATATATATATATATATATATATATATATATATATATATAT
The DNA here is from genome assembly GCF_977035675.1 of Penaeus japonicus. Lineage (NCBI taxonomy): Eukaryota > Metazoa > Arthropoda > Malacostraca > Decapoda > Penaeidae > Penaeus > Penaeus japonicus. The sequence goes on along the minus strand of NW_028234407.1, from coordinate 30,198,318 downwards.
ATATATATATACTTTTCACGCCGATCAATGTGAGGAATTCTCGAAACCTAGCAAAATCATATTATTTTCGAGGCACACCCAGGAGATAATGGCGGCACACACTTTGGGAATCACTGATCTAGATACAAATATCTAGTCAAACATACAGATATATAGACAAATACAGCCAGATAATTGCATACACCTTTCTAGAAAGCCATAAGTACATAGAAAAATTCGACGAAGTAAGACAAGTAAACAGACATAAACAACAACAATAACAACAATAAAGCTCAAAGAGAAAGAAAAATAACATTTTATTTTAAAATCTGGGTTAAAAAAAAAAAAAAAAAAAAAAAAACGGAGTCCATCAACAGTTGCTAAATCTAGCTCCGAAATCGTCAAAAAGTCGCTAAATCTAGCTACGAAATCTGAAAAAGTCCCTTTATCTAGTAACGAAATTTGAAAAAGTCGTTATATCCAGTAACAGAACCTCTATAAGGAGTCGCTAAATCCAGTGATAAAATTGCTAAAAAGTCGCTAAATCCAGTGACAGAATCGATATAAAGAGTCGCTAAATCCAGTGACAGAATTGCTAAACAGAGTCGCTAAATCCAGTAACAAAATTGCCAAAACGTCGCTAGATCCAGTAATAGAGTCGCCAAAAAGTCGCTTAATCCAGTACCAGAATCGCTAAAAAAATCACCAAATCCAGTAACAAAATCGCTAAACAGAAGTCGCTAAATCCAGTGACAAAATCGCCAAAACGTCGTTAAATCCAGTAACAAAATCGCCAAAAAATCACTAAATCTAGCAATAGAATCGCTAAACAGAAGTAGCTAAATCCAGTAACAGAATCACCAAAAAATCACTAAATCTAGCAATAGAATCGCTAAACAGAGTCGCTAAACCCAGTAACAAAACCGCCAAAAAGTAGCAAAATCCAGCGACAAAACCGCTAAACAAAACTCGCGTAAAATCTAAAGACCAAATCGCTAGACTGGCCTTTCCTTAAAGACTAGATAAGCGGGAGAGCAGATAAAGCAGCCATCTTGTGGCCAAAACAAGATTAGACATCGAAGAAGGATGCTCACATGATGCTGCAAGAGACGATTCGAACTGAAGAAGGTAGACGATGACTTAGCGTGAATGTGGTTATTTTGGTTGAGAGAAAAGAGAATAGATTGGCGGTGGGGGGGGGGGAGAGAGAGAGAGAGAGAGGGAGAGAGAGAGAGAGAGAGAGAGAGAGAGAGAGAGAGAGAGAGAGAGAGAGAGAGAGAGAGAGAGAGAGAGAGAGAGAGAGAGAGAGAGAGAGAGAGAGAGAGAGAACGAGAGAGAGAGAGAGAGAGAGAGAGCGAGAGAGAGCAAGAGAGAGAGAGAACGACAGAGAGAGAGAGAGAGAGAAAGGAGAAATATTAGTGGAAAGAAAAGACGAGATTAAAAAGATATTAAAAGAAAAATAGAGAAAAGAAGATATAGAGGAAGAAATAAAGAGAAAGAGAATGCGAGAGAGAAAAGGAAAAGGCAATAGAAAATAAAAAAGAAAGAGGGGAAAGAAAAGACAGAGACATAGGGAGGGAGTGAGATGGTGAGCAGACAAACAGACAGAAGGAGAGAGATAGAGAAAGAGAGAAAGAGTCACTTCCGAAAATAAACACAGCACGACCAAAACCAGCATATTGCTAAACACAGCCCCCCAACCCCCTACCCCCATCAACCCTCACCCCACCCCAGCCTCATAAACACACACACACACACGCACACACACATACACACACACACACACACGCGCGCGCACGCACATACACACACACACACACACACACACACACACACACACACACACACACCCGCCCCCCCCCCCCACACACACCCCCCCCCCCCCCCCCCCCACACACACACACACGCACGCCCACACGCCCACCAAAGAACCCGTTCTATAATGTGGCCACGTTAGCACCCCGGTTCACGAAGGAGTAGCAGCAGCGGTGACCTCAAGGGCGTTTCCAGATGGCGATCCGGAACCCGATAGCTTGAGTGGCTTGATGGTCGGTCTTGATGGGACGCGTCGCCTCCGCCCCGGGGCTTTGGCTTGGGGGCGAGAGAGAGGACGAGGAGGAGGAGGAGGAGATGGAGGAGGAGGAAGGGGAGGAAATGGAGGAGGATGAAGAGTGGGAGGAGGGGTAGGAGTGGGTGGAGATGGGGAAAAGGAGGAGTGAGAGTGGGAGATGGAGGAGGGGACGAGAGAGAGGACGAGATGGAGGAGGGGGTGGAGATGGGGAAAAGGAGGAGGGGGAGGAGGAGGAGGAGGAGAAGGGAGGAGGGGATGGAGATGGGGAAAAGGAGGAGGAGGAGATGGGAGTGGGAGGAGGAGGAGGAGGAGGAGGAGGAGAGGGGGAGGAGGAGGAGGGGGAGGAGATGGAGGAGGAGGGGGAGGAGGAGTGGGAGAGGGAGGAGGATGGAGAGGAGGAGGGGGGGAAGTGGAGTGGGAGGAGGGGGTGGAGATGGAGGAGGAGTGAGAGATGGAGGAGTGGGAGTGGGAGGAGGGGGAGGAGGAATGGGGGAGGAGGGGGAGAGGGAGGAGTGGAGGAGGAGGGTGGAGAGGAGGAGGAGATGGAGGAGGAGGAGGAGTGGGAGATGGAGGAGGGGGAGGGGGAGGAGTAGGAGGTAGAAGGAAAGAAAAGTATGAGGAGGAAGAGGAGATATAGAAAAAAGGATGGGGAAGAAAGAGAGAGAGGGGAGAGGCATAGGATGAAGGAGTGGGAGGAGGTAAAAGAAGAAGAAGGATGTGGAGGAGGAGGTAGAAGGATAAAGAGAGAGAGACGGAAGAGCAGGAAGGGGAAGAAGACGAGGGGAGGAAGTAGAAGAAGAAGGATGAGGAAGATGAGACGTGAAGGAGATAGAAGGAGAGAGAGAGAGAAGGAGGAGGAGGAGGTAGAGGAGGAAAGACTGAGAGGAAGGAGGAGGGAAAGACAGAAGAAGGGAAGAGAAAGAGGAGGTAGAGGGAGGAGAAGAAGAAAGAGGTAGAGGGAGAAGGAGAGGGAGTAAGAGGGATGAAGGGAAAGGAGGTGGAGAGAGTTGGGGGAGGGAGAAGGAGAAGAGAAAGATGAAAAAGAGGAAGAAGGGGGAAGGGAGGAGGAGAAGAGGAAGGTAAAGGAGAGGGAGGAGGAGGAGGAGGAGGAGGAGAAGATAAAGTTGAAGGAGAGAGAGGAGGAGGAGGAAAAAGAGGAAGGAGTAGGGCGGGAGCAAGTGGATGGTAAAGAAGAGGGGAGGGAGCAGAGAGAGAAGGAGAGGGAAGGAAAGGAGAACTAGCAGAAGAAGACGAAGCAGAGAAGGAGGGAGAAGGAGATAGAAGAAAAGAAGGAAAAAGAGGAGGAGAATAGTAGGAGAACAAGCAAGAGGATCATAAAGAAAGAGAGAAGGAGGGAAGGATGAAAAAAGAGAAAGAAAAAGAAGAAGAGAAAAATGAGAGAGAAGAGGAAGAGCGAGAGGAAGTGGAAGAAAAAGATAAAAAGGAATTGCAACGCAGGAGAGAAAGATGGGAAAAGTTTGATATAAAGATAAGTATGATGACGATGCTATTGTGGTGTTCCTTTGCTTTTTATTTATCCTTTTTTTTTTCTTCTTCTTCTTCTTCTGTGTCTTCTCCTTTTCTTCTATCCTCCTCTCCCGCTACTTATTATCATTGTTTATGTTCGTCTTCTATTTTTTTTTCTCCTCCTTTTTATTATCAATATTCTCCTCCTCCTCCATATCCTTCATCTTCTTTTCCCTCCTCTTCTATGTCTTCTCTTTCTTCTTAATATTGTCATTACTCTTTTCCTTCTTCTTCTTCTCCTTTATCTTCCTCTTCTTCTCCGTTTCCTTCTTCTCATCTTCCTTTTTTGTCCTTCTCCATCGTTTTCTTCTTCTTCTTCTTCTTCCACTTCTTTTCCTTCCTCTTCAAATATATATATTCGTCGCTTGCGTGCGAGTGATCCTTGTGTCTCCTGCCAATACGTGTATCAACGGAAAATCAATTGCAGTAACTCGTGCACCAGAATCAACCCACATTGCAGAGACAGATGCATATAGAGAAAAAAAAGTACTATTCAACGGATGTCCAAAATGAGAAACGACAAAGATAAAAAAAAAAAAAAAAAAATAGAAAAAAAGAATAAAAAAAATAAAAAATAAAGTTATCGATGAAGAACGCCAGCGGAAAGAGGAAGATAAAAGGAAGATATGTAAATTGAGTCTAAGAGATTAATGTCGTCATAATGACAGATCAAGTAGGAACTTCACGACGTAGGATAGATGAACAATAGCATTTCACTCGCCGAATGATATATCTTATGAGACACAACTCGACGAGTGAGCGAGTGAACGTCTTGTGCATTTTTTTTTCTTTTTTTTTTCTTAGTTTCTTATTCACCCGGTTTTGCTTTTGTTTTTGTTTTTTGTTTTTTGAAGTTTAAGAAGCATTAGTCTTGTCTAGATGTCTCCATTATAGTGCGGCGCTGTCACTACAGTCGCCAAATATCGTCTGGAAAAATTCAGATAGTGACTGACTGACTGACTGACTGACTGACTGACTGACTGACTGACTGACTGACTGACTGACTGACTGTCTGACTGACTGACTGACTGACTGGGTGTTTGTGTGAGTCAGATGCCTCTGTTTTAAAAAGCCTTTTCCACGAGTTTGTTCAGACGTAAAAAAACAATAGATACAAGAACGAGGGTTCGAAGAAATAACTGCTATAAACCGGCAACCGATTTTAGATTCGTTCCCAGGCGATAAGCAAACAAGTGAACGCAGATACAGCGGCCGACAGCATTTTAATTTTGGTTCTTATCGTCTTGCGCTCGGTTCTTGACGTCATGTGTACGTGTGTGTGTGTGTGTGTGTGCGTGTGTATGTGTTCGTTTGTGTGTTCATGTATGTGTGTTGGTGTGTGTTGGTGTGTGTGTGTTCATGTATGTGTGTCTGTGTGTATGTATGTGTGTGTTTTCATGTGTGCTTGTATGCCAGCGTGTATGTATGTATGTATGTATAGAATCTGCATGATGAGAAAAAAAACAACAAATATCGGCGAACATACATCTTATTACAGAGCCATGTATACATACGAAAGAGACAGAGAAAGGCAGAAACACTTTACATAAGGAGACACAACCCCTTGGGGAGAAAAGATTCAAGAAGAGAGGTCTTTTGTGGTCCCTTGGCCCTATGTCTTCTAGGTATTGTATAATGCACAGTCTGTACGCAAAGATACATGGGAATGACTGCTTATGTGTGCTTACCTGGGAAGACATAAGTAACATATGTTGGAGTCCTTTGCATGTTGTAAAACCTAATCTTTTACCTCCCTCGCCCTGCCTTTCTCCTCGCCCTTTACTTCTTCTGTTTTATTTTATCTTATTCTCCCTCCTCTCCTTGTCCTTCTCTCTTCCCTCTTCCTTTCTTTTCCTTATCTCCCCCTTCCTTGTCTTTTTTTTCTACGTTATCCTCCCTCCTCCTTCCTTCCTTTTCTTTCCATTAATTCCTTCCTCCTCTCCTTCCCTCTCTCCTTCATCTCCCCCTTCCATCTTTACTTTTTCCTCTATGCTCTCTCCCTTTATTACTCCTTTATCCTCCGCCTTCT
>NW_028234407.1:30182712-30187712 GCF_977035675.1 Penaeus japonicus | reverse complement strand
ATTATTGGCTTATTTAGTCTAGTGTAGTAAGTTTAGGGATATTAGAAATTTCCCTGCTTTGTTATATCTATATATCATTAACAAGAGCTGAGATATTCCTGTAGATTGAGATGAAAGATACACCCAGTTATGTAGTAGATAGAGTCATATTAAGTGAAATCAAGGGAATTTTCATACCTTATATATTCACTTATCTTTTTTCTTTCTATCTCTTCTTACGTTCTTCCGTCTCCATCTTCTTCTATCTTTCTTCCTTCTTTTTCTTCTTCATTTTAGCCTTCTTCTTCTATGCCCTTCATTAAATTCAAATATAAAGACCTAAAATCACTACACTCCAAGTCCTATTTACAAATAAGAAGTGGAAGGAAGGACCAACTACTACAGAGGGCGTGGGAGGAAGGACCAACTACTGCAGGAGGCGTGGAAGGAAGGACCAACTACTGCAGGAGGCGTGGAAGGAAGGACCAACTACTACAGAGGGCGTGGAAGGAAGGACCAACTACTACAGGAGGCGTGGAAGGAAGGACCAACTACTACAGGAGGCGTAGAAGGAAGGACCAACTACTACAGGGGGCGTGGAAGGAAGGACCAACTACTACAGGAGGCGTGGAAGGAAGGACCAACTACTACAGGAGGCGTGGAAGGAAGGACCAACTACTACAGGAGACGTGGAAGGAAGGACCAACTACTACAAAAGACGTGGAAGGAAGGACCAACTACTACAGAGGGCGTGGAAGGAAGGACCAACTACTACAGAGGGCGTGGAAGGAAGGACCAACTACTACAGGAGGCGTGGAAGGAAGGACCAACTACTACAGGAGGCGTGGAAGGAAGGACCAACTACTACAGAGGGCGTGGAAGGAAGGACCAACTACTACAGAGGGCGTGGAAGGAAGGACCAACTACTACAGGGGGCGTGGAAGGAAGGACCAACTACTACAGGAGGCGTGGAAGGAAGGACCAACTACTACAGGGGGCGTGGAAGGAAGGACCAACTACTACAAGAGGCGTGGGAGGAAGGACCAACTACTACAGGAGACGTGGGAGGAAGGACCAACTACTACAGGAGACGTGGAAGGAAGGACCAACTACTACAGGAGGCGTAGAAGGAAGGACCAACTACTACAAAAGACGTGGAAGGAAGGACCAATTACTACAGGAGACGTGGAAGGAAGGACCAACTACTACAGGAGGCGTGGAAGGAAGGACCAACTACTACAAGAGGCGTGGAAGGAAGGACCAACTACTACAAAAGACGTGGAAGGAAGGACCAACTACTACAAAAGACGTGGAAGGAAGGACCAACTACTACAGGAGGCGTGGAAGGAAGGACCAACTACTACAGGAGACGTGGGAGGAAGGACCAACTACTACAGGAGGCGTGGAAGGAAGGACCAACTACTACAAGAGGCGTGGAAGGAAGGACCAACTACTACAAAAGACGTGGAAGGAAGGACCAACTACTACAGGAGGCGTGGAAGGAAGGACCAACTACTACAAGAGGCGTGGAAGGAAGGACCAACGTGGGAGGAAGGACCAACTACTACAGGAGGCGTGGAAGGAAGGACCAACTACTACAAGAGGCGTGGAAGGAAGGACCAACTACTACAGGAGGCGTGGAAGGAAGGACCAACTACTACAGGTGACGTGGAAGGAAGGACCAACTACTACAAAAGACGTGGAAGGAAGGACCAACTACTACAAAAGACGTGGAAGGAAGGACCAACTACTACAGGAGACGTGGAAGGAAGGACCAACTACTACAGGAGACGTGGAAGGAAGGACCAACTACTACAGGAGGCGTGGAAGGAAGGACCAACTACTACAGGAGACGTGGAAGGAAGGACCAACTACTACAAAAGACGTGGAAGGAAGGACCAACTACTACAAAAGACGTGGAAGGAAGGACCAACTACTACAGGAGGCGTGGAAGGAAGGACCAACTACTACAGGAGGCGTGGAAGGAAGGACCAACTACTACAGGGGGCGTGGAAGGAAGGACCAACTACTACAAAAGACGTGGAAGGAAGGACCAACTACTACAGGAGGCGTGGAAGGAAGGACCAACTACTACAAAAGACGTGGAAGGAAGGACCAACTACTACAGGAGGCGTGGAAGGAAGGACCAACTACTACAAAAGACGTGGAAGGAAGGACCAACTACTACAGGAGACGTGGAAGGAAGGACCAACTACTACAGGAGGCGTGGAAGGAAGGACCAACTACTACAGGAGGCGTGGAAGGAAGGACCAACTACTACAGGAGGCGTGGAAGGAAGGACCAACTACTACAGGAGGCGTGGAAGGAAGGACCAACTACTACAGGAGGCGTGGAAGGAAGGACCAACTACTACAGGAGGCGTGGAAGGAAGGACCAACTACTACAAAAGACGTGGAAGGAAGGACCAACTACTACAGGGGGCGTGGAAGGAAGGACCAACTACTACAGGAGGCGGGGAAGGAAGGACCAACTACTACAAAAGACGTGGAAGGAAGGACCAACTACTACAGGGGGCGTGGAAGGAAGGACCAACTACTACAGGAGGCGTGGAAGGAAGGACCAACTACTACAGGGGGCGTGGAAGGAAGGACCAACTACTACAGGAGGCGTGGAAGGAAGGACCAACTACTACAGGGGGCGTGGAAGGAAGGACCAACTACTACAGGAGGCGTGGAAGGAAGGACCAACTACTACAGGGGGCGTGGAAGGAAGGACCAACTACTACAGGGGGCGTGGAAGGAAGGACCAACTACTACAAAAGACGTGGAAGGAAGGACCAACTACTACAGGAGGCGTGGAAGGAAGGACCAACTACTACAGGGGGCGTGGAAGGAAGGACCAACTACTACAGGGGGCGTGGAAGGAAGGACCAACTACTACAGGAGGCGTGGAAGGAAGGACCAACTACTACAGGGGCGTGGAAGGAAGGACCAACTACTACAGGGGCGTGGAAGGAAGGACCAACTACTACAGGAGGCGTGGAAGGAAGGACCAACTACTACAGGGGGCGTGGAAGGAAGGACCAACTACTACAGGGGGCGTGGAAGGAAGGACCAACTACTACAGGAGGCGTGGAAGGAAGGACCAACTACTACAGGGGGCGTGGAAGGAAGGACCAACTACTACAGGGGGCGTGGAAGGAAGGACCAACTACTACAGGAGGCGTGGAAGGAAGGACCAACTACTACAGGAGGCGTGGAAGGAAGGACCAACTACTACAGGGGGCGTGGAAGGAAGGACCAACTACTACAGAGGGCGTGGAAGGAAGGACCAACTACTACAGGGGGCGTGGAAGGAAGGACCAACTACTACAGAGGGCGTGGAAGGAAGGACCAACTACTACAGAGGGCGTGGAAGGAAGGACCAACTACTACAGAGGGCGTGGAAGGAAGGACCAACTACTACAGAGGGCGTGGAAGGAAGGACCAACTACTACAGAGGGCGTGGAAGGAAGGACCAACTACTACAGGAGGCGTGGAAGGAAGGACCAACTACTACAGAGGGCGTGGAAGGAAGGACCAACTACTACAGGAGGCGTGGAAGGAAGGACCAACTACTACAGGAGGCGTGGAAGGAAGGACCAACTACTACAGGAGGCGTGGAAGGAAGGACCAACTACTACAGGAGACGTGGAAGGAAGGACCAACTACTACAGGAGACGTGGAAGGAAGGACCAACTACTACAGAGGGCGTGGAAGGAAGGACCAACTACTACAGGAGACGTGGAAGGAAGGACCAACTACTACAGGAGACGTGGAAGGAAGGACCAACTACTACAGGAGGCGTGGAAGGAAGGACCAACTACTACAGGAGACGTGGAAGGAAGGACCAACTACTACAGGAGACGTGGAAGGAAGGACCAACTACTACAGGAGGCGTGGAAGGAAGGACCAACTACTACAGGAGGCGTGGAAGGAAGGACCAACTACTATAGAGGGCGTGGAAGGAAGGACCAACTACTACAGAGGGCGTGGAAGGAAGGACCAACTACTACAGAGGGCGTGGAAGGAAGGACCAACTACTACAGGAGGCGTGGAAGGAAGGACCAACTACTACAGAGGGCGTGGAAGGAAGGACCAACTACTACAGAGGGCGTGGAAGGAAGGACCAACTACTACAGAGGGCGTGGAAGGAAGGACCAACTACTACAGAGGGCGTGGAAGGAAGGACCAACTACTACAGAGGGCGTGGAAGGAAGGACCAACTACTACAGAGGGCGTGGAAGGAAGGACCAACTACTACAGAGGGCGTGGAAGGAAGGACCAACTACTACAGGAGACGTGGAAGGAAGGACCAACTACTACAGGAGACGTGGAAGGAAGGACCAACTACTACAGGAGGCGTGGAAGGAAGGACCAACTACTACAGAGGGCGTGGAAGGAAGGACCAACTACTACAGGAGGCGTGGAAGGAAGGACCAACTACTACAGGGGGCGTGGAAGGAAGGACCAACTACTACAGAGGGCGTGGAAGGAAGGACCAACTACTACAGAGGGCGTGGAAGGAAGGACCAACTACTACAGGAGGCGTGGAAGGAAGGACCAACTACTACAGGAGGCGTGGAAGGAAGGACAAGATACGGCAGCCGCCGAGGAAGGAACGACCAACTACTACAGAGGGCGTGGAAGGAAGGACCAACTACTACAGGAGGCGTGGAAGGAAGGACCAACTACTACAGGAGGCGTGGAAGGAAGGACCAACTACTACAGGAGGCGTGGAAGGAAGGACCAACTACTACAGGAGGCGTGGAAGGAAGGACCAACTACTACAGGAGACGTGGAAGGAAGGACCAACTACTGGAGGAGGCGGGATCGGAAGGACCAACTACTACAGGAGACGTGGGAGGAAGGACCAACTACTACAGGAGACGTGGGAGGAAGGACCAACTACTACAGGGCGGGAAGAGGACCAACTACTACAGGAGGCGTGGAAGGAAGGACAAACTACTACAGAAGAGAAACTACTACAGGAGACGTGGAAGGAAGGACCAACTACTACAG
>NW_028234407.1:30167712-30172712 GCF_977035675.1 Penaeus japonicus | reverse complement strand
AAAGTAAAAGCTAAAGAAAGAGGAGAGAGGGGGAGTGGAAGAGTGCAAAGAGTGAATCTAAAGAGAAGGGGAAGAGGGGGGGGGAAGAGAGAGAGAGAGAGAAATAAAGAGAGAGAGAGAGAGAGAGAGAGAAGGAGAGAGAGAGAGAGAGAGAGAGAGAGAGAGAGAGAGAGAGAGAGAGAGAGAGAGAGAGAAAGAAATAGAGAGAGAGAGAGAGAGAGAGAGAGAGAGAGAGAGAGACAGAGACGAGAAAGCGATGGAGAGAGAGTGAAAGAGAGAGGGGGGCGGAGTGCGAGGCCAGCCGCCCCTTTCACAGGAAAGTATAATTTTCTTGGCATATAATGAGGGTATTTCCAGCTTATGTTTTATTTTCCCCCAAAAGATACGTCATGGCGACAGATTGAATTACCCTTTTTTTCCTATATTCACTCGCGTCAAAATATTTTCCCTATTGGAAAAGCAGTTTGTCTTACGAGTATAGTATTTTCCTCCTGTACGAAAAGGGAAAGGGAAGTGGACAATTACCTTGCTTTAATTTTTTTTTTTTTTTTTTTTTTTTTTTTTTTTTTTTTTTTTTTTTTTTTAATGACTGGGTAATCGAATATACGATCATTCATATATCATGTGCGTGTGTGTGTGTGTTTTTGTATATGTGAGGTATTCCCTGTGTGTATTTGATCTCTATTCTTTTGCGTATGTATGTATGTATGTGCATGTGTGTATTTGTGTGTATGTACGGAACCTTTGTATACACCCAAGTCGGACATGAGGGTCATATTATAGATATTCTATATTTTAGAACTTATATCTACATTATTATTTTTCTTCTTTCTTTCTTTTTTTCTCTTAATTAGGGGACCAAGAGTGTCTCTGAGCGAGCGGGTTCGAGTCCTGCTACGGTCCGAGGGTGGGCGGGGCATCGGCTCGGGGTAGCGTTTACTACCTGTCACGTGATATCCCTTCTCCCCGCCTTAGCTCCTCCCATTTTTTTTTTTTTTTTTTTTTTTTTTTTTTTTAAGTTTTCGTTAAAGATCAATATCCAGAGAAAAATAGTTTTGGTGAAATAATAATAGAAATAATAGTAATAATTATAATGATGATAATCCTCTAGATACCACAACCGGTTAACATTATCATGTCTTGCAGTATTTTCCATGTGTCTTTAATTTAGAACTTTGCTGATAACATGATTCATTTGTTTCCTGTCGTGTAATGGGCATTTTGATTCGATCTTATAATAACAATGGTTCCAAACACGGGGATATTAATTGAGAATAAATATCCATTTGATATAACATAGAAACGAGTGCTTAGCTTTTGGAAGTATTAGTAAGAATATTATTACTTATGTGTAATAAGTGATACAATGTTATAAAGAACAGGATCAAAGTATCTGGCTTTTGAATTATTTCCAAGTTCGAAAATAGCAGAGAAATAATTAACAAACACTTTTTTTATATCTAATTGGCTGAAATTAGAATCAAACGAAAATATAAAACGAAATATTTTGATACATTAGATTAACTGATGAAATCATATGTAAGTATTTTTTTTTTTTTTTTTTTTTTTTTGACCTATCCCCTTTTTACGCAAAAAATGAAAATGAAAATAAAGATAACTGAATAAGGAAATGATAATGATGATAATAATACAGAAAGAAAGGGAGAAAGAAGAAGAAAGAAAGAAAGATTATACTTATATATATATTCATATATATATATATATATATATATATATATTATATATATATATTTTATATATTTATATATATATATACATATATATACATATATATATAAATAAACTCTTTCTTCTTTCCCGATTTTGTTACTCATAATTTTTTTCTCGTAGTTTACGTTCTATTCATGAATTCTGAAAAAACTTTTTATTGTCTGGCTGAAGGGATCCAAAAATAAAAGGGTTAAAAAGACACTGTCCTTTTTTTGATATCAGAAATCTTTGACTGTTGCAAGCGATCGATCCTGGATTGAGTTTGAGTCGCTGCTGTTGATTTTCTCGTTTTTTTTTTTTTTTTTTTTTTGTGTGTGTGTGTGTGTGTGTGTGTTTGCTGTTGACTTTTTCTTTGACTTTGTTCTTCCACATTTTTGTTCTAATTTTTTCCTTGTTATCTTTATTTTCACTCTCTTTTTCGCTTTCTCTTATTCCTCATATTTGTCTTCCCTTCTTTATTTTCCTTTTTTTCATCTTCATCTTCTGTTGTTGTTGTTGTTGTTTTTCTTCCTCTTTTTTCTTCGTTTTCTTCTTTGCAAATTGCAATCCTACTTCGAACCTTTGGTATATCGGACTCCGAATGCAACAGATTCATTGAAAACATTCTTTTTTTATGTTCGTTATTCTAACTTTGCAATATTGATTCGTCTTCCTCTCATCTCCGTTCTCTCCCTCGTCTTCTTTCATTTCCTTCGTCATCGTCGTGTTTCGCTCTCCCCATCTTCGTTCCTCTTGTCATCGTTCGTTAATTTTGATTTTCTTACGCGTTCTTCTTTTTACGAATTGTATTATCTTCCCTTTTCTTTTTCCTGTCCTTTTCCCTCTTTCTCCTCTTCTTTTTCTTCCATCTTCAGTTATTTGCTCAAGCTCCCTAAAAAATAAAAAATAAAAAAATAAAACAGAATAAAAAAATCTTCTATCTTCTTTCATTATCTGGTTATTCCTTTTCTCATTTCTCTTCTCCCATCTTCAACATCCTCTTCTTCCACTTCTATCTCTTCCTTCATCTTCCCTCTACCTCATCTTCTTTCTCTCTCTTTCTCTCCCATTTTCTTCCTCCTCCCTCAACATCTTCTTGCCAAATGTATTAGATATTACACATGTCCTTCTTTTCCTCAAAATCTATTTCACAAAACAGAAAGGGACGATTCCTCAATGATACCAAATGTAAAAAAAGGAGAACGTTGAAAGAGCAATTGCAACAGACCCACTATTTTGTTCTGTTTCCCTTCTAATGGAAAGGTTAGATGAAGGTCATGAGGATGAACTTGTGATCATAACAACACAATGTGGATAAATAAGACTATCAGAGAACGAAAACTTTTGATGTCTTTTAAGAATTTTGTTTTTTGTTTGTTTCTGTTTTTCCCTTAGAACCCGTATGATTTTTTAGTTTGTTTGTTTGTTTGTTTGTCTTTTTATCATTGTTAATACGAGGTTTGATAGCATGGGGATTTTCATTTTCCTTTCTTTTTTTCAAAACGATGGTACACAATCGAGTTCTTTCCTTTAGGGTACAGAGCAAGCTAGCCTGTTTTTTATTTCTGATGTAGTGCAATTATAATTCCTTTCTTACTTGCCTCTAATAAGGTTAATTAACAATACCGGTGATTACCTTTCTTTTCAGTGAAAATAGTACCTTTCTATGACTCGCTGAAAGTTGGGTGGTGAACAAATATGCTACATACATACACACGTAGAATATGTAGGAAGATTTTTAAGTGATCAAATTTTTAATGCTTGTATATGATTTTCAGACTTATTGTCTGATTGGAAAGCCATGTACATTGGAAAGAAATATCAGATTACTTGAGGGTAGATTAGTAAGTGTTTAAAGAGGAATGGAAAGGCTTATGCTAGGAGTTAGCTTAAGAGACAAGAAAAGAGCTACATGGATTAGGCAATAGACAAAAGTAGAGGATATACTTAAGAGCATTAAAAAGATAATGTGGCAGTGGACATGCCATATGTATAGGAGACAGGACAACAGGTGGACAAAGAAAACAATAGAATGGGAAATACACGACACAATAAGACCAAGGGCAAGACCAATGACTAGATGACGGGATGAAATAGCGAATTTCGCAGGAGTAAACTGGAATCAGACGACACAAGACCGGAAGGACTGATTGAGAGAGGCCTACGTACTGCAGTGGATGATGATGATGGTGATATATACGTATACATACTCATACACATGCACACACACATACAAACACACACATACATACACACACTCACACACACATATATGTGTGTATATATACAGTGTATATATATATATATATACATATATATGTGTGTGTGTGTGTTCATACATATCTATCCATGTATATATTCATACAAATTTACACACACAAACACACATACACACACGCACACACACACACACACACACACACATATGTATATATATATACAGTATATATATATATTATATATATATATATATATATATATATATATATACATATACATACACACATCTATATATGAATATACATCATACACTATACTCTTCAACCCATCAACCAACTGATGGCTCCGTTTCCATCCAAAAGCGCGCTCCACAGATCCTCAACCCCCTTATCACACCATACAATAAAATCAACTCAAACGACAGAGAAACGGACACACACAAAAGCGAAATCTTCTACTTATTCACAAAACATGAAATCGTAAAACAGCGAACTCTGATCTACGAAGCACTAACAAGATCTGTCAACTACATACGTGGCGCTTTCCGGCACTCTCGCCTCGCTTGAAACATATCAGACACAGGTCGAAAGGAAAATTATTTTTCGGGATTGAAAAATGCTGCTTACATACCTACGTAGATAATACAGACACGCGCGTGTACGGATGTGTGTTTGTGTGCGGTTGTGTGTGGGTTTATGTAGGTGTATGTACATTTATATATGAATATATATATTTTTTTTTTCTTCTTCTTCTTCTTTCTTTCTTTCTTTTTCTTTTTTTCTTTCTTTTTCTTCTTTTTTTTCTTTTTTCTTTTTTTCTTTTTCTTTTTCTTTTTTCTTGTTCGTTTTCTTTTTTTCTTCTTTTTTTCTTGTTCGTTTTTCTTTTTTTTTCTTCTTCTTCTTTTTCTTTTTTTCTTCTTTTTTCTTTTTTTTTCTAACATCAAAATTCGTAATTTCATATCTTAACATAGACCAATCTCCAACAGACAATTCCAACCACAAGGTTTCAAGAGTAAATGTTGCTTGCTTTCGAGGGCATTGCAAACACTCACTCGAACAAGCGAGTCAACA
>NW_028234407.1:30160212-30162712 GCF_977035675.1 Penaeus japonicus | reverse complement strand
CCTCTCTCTCTCCCTTCCTCCCTCTTCCTCCCACACTCCCTCCCACCCTTCCTCCCTTTCCCTCCTACCCTTCCTCCCTTTCCCTCCCTCCCTCCCTTCCTCCCTTTCCCTCCCTCCCTCCCTTCCACCCTTTCCCTCCCTCCCTCTCCCTCCCATACTCCCTCTTCCTCCCACACCCCCTCCCCTTTTCTCTCCCTTCCTCCCTTTCCCTTCTTCCCTCTCTCTCTCCCTTCCTCCCTCTAACCAACCCTCCCTCCCTTCCTCCCTTTCCCTCTCTCTCCCTTCCTCCCTCCCTCCCTCCCTTCCTCCCTCTCCCTCTAACCAACCCTTCGCTAGCCCCCAGACAGGACCCAGGCAACGACTCGCGTTATAAAAATGGCCTGTGGACGTTTTACGGAAGGTTGGCTCTCCGCCCCCCTTTGTGGTGCGGCATCGGTCTGTAAAGAAGCATTACACAGTTTCGCCGGGACGTAATCCAGACTCACGCCACTCATAAACTTTGTAAGTGTATCGACTTGGTGGCTATAGCTTTTTTTTTTTTTTTTTTTTTTTTTTTTTTTTTTTTTTTTTTTAACTTTCTTTCTCTCTCTCTCTCTCTCAATCTCTATCTCTCTTTATCTCTCTCCCTTTTTCGTTTCTTTTCTTTTCTTTTTTTTTGTTTACTTTTATTTGAGAATGGCGATGTGTGGATAGTATTTTAGGGTTGTTTTTTTATTTTTTTTTATTTTTTTTATATCTCACTTTCACAATCTATTTCTCTCTCTCTCTTTCTCTTTCTCTCCCCCTACTCTCTCCATCTTTCTATCCCTCCCTATTCTTATGATTATTCATCTGTTTATTTACCTATCTATTTGTATATCTGTATATCTGTCTTTCTATCTTTCCATACTTTTCTATCCATCTACTTATCTCTCTATCTTTTTATCTACCTATCTATCTACCAATGTCTATCTCTCTACTTGTTCATCCCTATTTTCTATCTATCCATCTTTACCTTTATCAGAAATATCCTTAAAGGCATTTAAAAACAGATTAGATCTCTCTCTCTCTCTCTTTCTCTCACTCTCTTTCTCACTCTCTTTCTCACTCTCTTTCTCACTCTATTTCGCTCTCTTTCTCTCTCTCCCTCTCTCTCTCTCTCTCGTTCTTGCTCTCTCTCTCTCTCTCTCGCTCTTGCTCTCTCTCTCTCTCTCTCTTTCTCTCCCTCCCTCTCTCTCTTTCTCTCTTTATCCCTCCCTCCCTCTCTCTCTCTCTCTCTCTCTCTCTCTCTCTCTTCTCTCTCTCTCTCTCTCTCTCTCTCTCTCTCTCTCTCTCTCTTTCTCTCCCCTCCTCTCCTCTCTCTCTCTCTCTCTTCTCCTCTCTCTCTCTCTCTTCTCCTCTCTCTCTCTCTCTCTCTCTCTCTCTCTCTCTCTCTCTCTCTCTCTCTCTCTCTCTCTCTCTCTCTCTCTCTCTCTCCCTCCCTCTCTCTCTCTCTCTCTCTCGTTCTTGCTCTCTCTCTCTTTCTCGCTCTTGCTCTCTCTCTCTCTCTCTCTTTCTCTCCCTCCCTCTCTCTCTTTCTCTCTTTATCCCTCCCTCCCTCTCTCTCTCTCTCTCTCTCTCTCTCTCTCTCTCTCTCTCTCTCTCTCTCTCTCTCTCTCTCTCTCTCTCTCTCTCTCTCTCTCTCTCTTTCTCTCTCTCTCCTCCCCTCCCTCCCTCTCTCTCTCTCTCTCGTTCTTGCTCTCTCTCTCTCTCGCTCTTGCTCTCTCTCTCTCTCTCTCTTTCTCTCCCTCCCTCTCTCTCTTTCTCTCTTTATCCCTCCCTCCCTCTCTCTCTCTCTCTCTCTCTCTCTCTCTCTCTCTCTCTCTCTCTCTCTCTCTCTCTCTCTCTCTCTCTCTCTCTCTCTCTCTCTCTCTCCTCTAAAAAATGCATTAAGAAAGCAAAAATAGATCAGTTATATATTGGATTCATTGATTCTGCATCTTCAACTTTTTTTTTTCCTTTTCTTTTTCTTCTATTTTTTTATCTTTATTTTCCTTTTTCCCTTTCATATCTTTTCGTTATCGTTATCATCCTCATTATTACTGTATTCATTTTTATCATTGGTATCATTTTTACTGTTATCATGATTATCATTATGATTATCATCATTATTTTTTTATTATCATCATCATTATCATTACTATGATTACTATCAATATTATTATCATTACTCATTACTACTCCTATCATTATTATCATTGTTATCATATTGGCAACACTGATACTATTGATAAGAATTATAATATTGATAATAATCATAATAAATATAACGATCATAATCACACAAAAAAAAAAATACCGTAAAAAAAAAAATTATGATGATAGTAAAAAAAAATGGGGAAAAACACCTACCAATGAGCCGTAATGGGCATGTCTAGATCCATTAACAAAATATATGATGACTTGAGTGTAAAAGGTGACGGCAGAAATTAATGGAGGTTTTCTTACCATTTCCAGAAGCCACAGAAACCTTAGCAAAACA
>NW_028234407.1:30145212-30150212 GCF_977035675.1 Penaeus japonicus | reverse complement strand
CCCGCGGGGTGGGGGTGGGGGGGGTGGGGGGGGGTCTGCGCTGAAAGGTTAATGAGGCTTCATGCCGGGCTACTAGCCTTTGTGTTGATGTCGCGGCGTCGCGTTTGGCGTTCGCGTTTTCTTTCTTTTATTCTTTTGTAATTTCTTTCATGTATTTTCTTTGTTTGTTTCTTTCTTTTATTTGTTTTAATTCGTCCTTTTCATTTTTTTTTTTTTCTTTTCTTTTCGAGTTCGTTGTAATGATATGATTTGCATTTTTTTTTTTTTTTTGTTTTTTTTCTTTTTCTATTTTTAGTGTCTATCTCTTTACTTCTCTTCTCTCTCTCTCTCTCTCTTCTCTCTTCGCTCTCTTCTCTCTCTCTCTCTTTCTCTCTCTCTCAATCGCTCTTTCTCTCTCATTCTCTCTCTCTCTCTTTTCTCAATCGCTCTCTCTCTTTCTCCCTCCCTCCCTCCCTCCCTCCCTCCCTCCCTCTCTCTCTCTCTCTCTCTCTCTTTTGCATGCATGCATCGAAAAAAAAAGAAAAAAAAAAAAAACACCTACACGTGTCTTTCCCCTAAAGCAAAAACCACCAACCAGATCGCTACAGCTGGTCCGCCTCAACATTACCTGAGGTATAAGGAGTTGAATTTCCCTTACAGCCTACAATGTCATGCTTCCCCCGATATTTATCTTCATCTTGTATCTTTCTTCCAGTTTTTATAACGTCTAATACTCCCGCCGGCAGCTTTTAAGATCCTCCAGCCAAATTTTGAGAAACCGCAACGGATCTCACATGAGGTGGAACATGTATTGTTAAGACATGTGATGTTTTTATCATTGTACTTTCCATCTCTTATCCGTAATGATGTGACTGCTCTTAGTCCACAGGCATTGCCACTTACCCTTGAGGTGATCTTTGCTTAGAACGGGGGGGAGGGGGGGGGGGCACGGAGATTTTCGGCCGGTTTTGGAAGATGCAATTTGATTCCTCTCCATGTGAATTTTATATAAATTGCTTTCATGATGTGATTGCTGCCTCGACATTTTCAGTTGGTGAATAGTATTTCATTATCATACTGGCCTTCCTTTTTGATGGATGTATTCCTTTTGGATTTGTCTTTGATCATTTTAGTTATATTGAAATCTTCATGCAGAAATGTTGGGTGATTTTGCAACCACGAACGCCGATGATGCAATGGTCAAAAGCGACTCTCTCTCTTTCTCTCTCTCTCTCTCTCTCTCTCTCTCTCTCTCTCTCTCTCTCTCTCTCTCTCTCTCTCTCTCTCTCTCTCTCTCTCTCTCTCTCTCTCTCCTCTCTCCTCTCCTCTCTCTCTCTCTCTCTCTCTCTCTCTCTCTCTCTCTCTCTCTCTCTCTCTCTCTCTCTCTCTCTCTCTCTCTCTCTCTCTCTCTCTCTCTCTCTCTCTCTCTCTCTCTCTCTCTCTCTCTCTCTCTCTCTCTCTCTCTCTCTTTCTCTCTCTTTCTCTCCCTCCCTCTCTCTCTCTCTCTCATTCTCTTTCTCTCCCTCCCCCTCTCTCTCTCTCTCTGTTTCACTCTCTCTCTCACTGTCTCTCTCTATTTTTTCCCTCTCCGACTTTTTTTTCGATTTCCCAGGGAGGAAAAGACGGATCTTTTCTTTTGTTCCTACGAATAGACATAAAGAGAAAAAGTCAAAATTTCTTTTTCATATTTCCCCCTTTTGCTCTGGGAGAAAGGTTTCTATTCCGCTTCGTAAGGGATTTTTTCCACGCCAACCCCCCCTCCCTCCCTCTCCCTCTCCCCCCTGTTCCCTTAGCCATATCCTTTACCCATACCTTCCTCCTATGCCCTTCATCCCCTCAACCCACCAACCCACCCCAGCCCCATCCCCTCTACCCACCAACCCACCCCCCCCTCAGCCCCATCCCCTCTACCCACCAACCCACCCCCCTCAGCCCCATCCCCTCAACCTACCAACCCACCCTCCATCCCCTTTCTCCTCCACCCCTTTATCCACCAACCTACATTCCCTTTCCCCTCTACCCACCAACCCACCCCCATCCCCACCAACCCACCCCCCATCCCCACCAACACCCCCATTCCCCCTATCCCCTCCACCCCTACCCCATACCCATATCTTCTCCGTGACAGATTCTCCGAAATTGAATAGATTTAGGATGCCTTTGTTCATCCCACGGAGGTCAGTGTTCTTTAGAATCCTGAGATGGTGAACTGACATTGAAGGACAGGCAGGATGCGAAGGAGGCGGGGGGGGGGGGTAGTAGGAGGCGGGAGGGGGAGGGAAGGGGGGAAGGCGAGGGGGAGTAGGAGGTGGAAGGGGGAGGGGAAGGGGGGAAGGCGAGGGGGAGTAGGAGGTGGGAGGGGGAGAGAAAGGGGTGAAGGGGAGGGGGGAAGGGGAGGGAGAAAAAGGTGAGGGGAGGAAACAACTGGAGGGACAGGGGAGGGAAAGGGGGAAGGGGATTAGGGAAAGGATAGGGAGAAGAGGAGGATGGGGAAGGGAGGGAAAAAAAGCGGATGGCATAGGGGAGGGGAGGGTAATCCGTGGTGAAGAGATATGGGGAAGGGAATGGGAGAAGAGGGTGGGGGAGGGAAATGAGAGAAGAGGGTGGGAGAGGGAAATGGGAGAAGAGAGTGGGAGGGGGATAGGGGAGAAGGGGGTGGGGGAGGGGAATAGAAGGGATAGGGGAGAAGGGGGTGGGAGAGGGAAATGGAGGAAGGTGTGTGGGGGGGTTGAGGGGAATAGGAGGGAGGAGGGAGGTTGGAGGGGGAGAGGGGGGGGTTAACCTCATAAATCCAAACCAGTTCTCGTCCTCCTCCTTCGCATCTGAGCGCCTGTGGGTTGGAGCTTCCCTCCCCCGATGCTTCGTTCCTCTTCTTTGCTTTTTGTTGTTTGTTCACTATTCGCGAACGGGGTTTTTGTTTTTTGTTGTTGTTGTTGTTGTTTTTCTTCTGTTAGTTTATATGTTTGCGTTTCGTTTAGAACGTTCGTGTATGGATATATAGAAAGACAAATATACTCATGTAGATTTATTAACAAACATGTACGTATTTTTAGACATTCACACACGCACACACACACTCAGACATTCACACACATACACTCACACTCACACTCACACACATACACACACACACACGCACACACACACACACACACACACTCACATACACACACACACACACTCACACTCACACTCACAATCACACACACACACACACACACACACACATACACACACACACACATACACATACACATACAATACATAAATCCACATATAACATAGAGACACATTCTGTATAGTATGATACAATAAAAAAACACAGTTATTGATATAACACACCAAAGAGCACAAACAAACGCTTATCTCATGCTGATAGCAATATTCCGCCCACCACAAAAAATGCCATGACTCTTGTTTCACATTGCCAGAAAAAAAAAAAAACAACAACAACTCTGAAACGAATATCAAAGGTCATCTACCTCACACTCTTGTTCTCCGTATCACCTAAAACAACATGTTTCTATCAGAATAATCCTTCTTTTGCTCAGAGAGGACACTGAAAATAGGAGTTAGTGGTAGATGTTTTAATTAATATCCTGATGTTAACGAATTCTCTGACCATGTTGCGATATGTCACCATCTGGACATGATGGTGACATATCAGTAATGTCACACAGATTGTAAGAAGATATATTATTATAAAGCTACACAAAGCAAAGTTTATATATAAATCGATATCTTTTTTATATTTTGGAAACTGATTTCAAGGGTTAAACCAACATAGGCCTCGTATCGTTTTGCAATAATCGCAGACCACTTCGATATTATTGCAGTTCTGATATAGCGTATGGTTTGCAGAATCAATGAACGCAATGTTGCAAATCGCATGGTGACAGTGATGTAAAACTAGACGGCAATCTATACACTCTCATAAACAGGGATTCCATATCCCTTAATAATTCACGCTTAAGATCCCTCAGCCTTCGAAGCAAATAAAGATATAGATATGTCGCCACCGTTTGGTAATCTTCCCGTAAGATATTCATGCATGCAACGGGAAACTGGGGCAGAGGCAACCTTTCAGCTGGTTCTTCCAACAGTCTGTGCGGTCCCAGAAGTACCGAGGGTACCGCCAGGCCTGCATGCAACTAACGGATCTTTTTTCCCGCGCGCTTTCATTGGCTGTCAACCTCGCACTGTGATTGGCAGATGTCAAATGTTTTCTTTATTTATTATATTTTACTCGGTTTCTGATTGCACATTTATAAACACATGTAAAAGAGAGAGAGAGAGTGAGTGAGTGAGTGAGTAAGAGAGAGAGAGAGAAAGAGAGAGAGAGAGTGAGTGATTGAGTGAGAGAGAGAGAGGGGCAGACAGACAGACAGAGAGGGGGAGGAGGGAGGGAGAGGGGGAGAGAGAGGCAGACAGAAAGAGAGCGAGGGAGGAGAGAGAGAGAGAGAGAGAGAGAGAGAGAGAGAGAGTCAGACAGAAAGACCGACAGACAAACAGACAGAGACAGAAAGAGCCAAAGATTAAGAGGATGAAAGACAGACAGACAGAGATTAACAAGACACACAAGAGAAAGAGAGAGCTTAACAGGGCAAACAACAGCGGATACAGAACGCTCTCCCAGTTATGAAACAACCCAACCACCGTCTCTCGCCTATTAATACTACTCGCCTATTAATACTACTCGGCTATTAATACTACTCGCCTATTAATACTACTCGCCTATTAATACTACTCCCCTATTAATACTACTCGCCTATTAATACCACTCGCCTATTAATACTACTCGCCTATTAATATTACTCGCCTATTAATACTACTCGACTATTAATACTACTCGCCTATTAATACATCTGCTACTTCTAGTACTATAACTCCAATTGACACTACTACTACTATCCTTGCTTTACTACTAATACTCATAATTCCTACTACTACTACTGTTACTGCTATCATCCCGATTTTTTCTTCCTGGCATTATTATATTTATTACTGTTATTGATAATTTT
>NW_028234407.1:30107712-30110212 GCF_977035675.1 Penaeus japonicus | reverse complement strand
TGTTCTCTTCATCTTATTTAATTGAATTGAATTCCATTGCAACTACATGTAAGTGACACGTATTACTTAAGATATTACTTATATACAATATTAAAGAGAAGAAAGGGATGTGCACTCAGCAATACAGTGTCCTTATCATAGACAAAAAAATGCCATATTGATATAGCAATACATGACGTTGCAATGCATGCTGTTGTGAAAGATGATTAGATGGAAATGTTTCATTGAAAGTGATAATGACTATATGATCCAAATAGTTTTGAATCAAAAGAATGACTAATATTTCAACAAAGTTCCTATGATAGAGAAACGAGACGGTTTATCAGTCGGGACATTCAATCTGATCTTGATCTGTTATGAAAGGAAGTCTATTTGCGTCTTGTTATGTTACTTAAATGTGTTACTTATGTTCCTTAGATATGCCACTTATGTTACTTAGATATGTTACTTATGTTACTCATGTTACTTAGATATGTTACTTATGTTACTCATGTTACTTAGATATGTTACTTAGGTTCCTTAGATATGTTACTTATGTTACTTAGAGATGTTACTTATGTTACTTAGATATGTTACTTATGTTCCTTAGATATGCCACTTATGTAACTTAGATATGTTATTTATGTTACTCATGTTACTTAGATATGTTACTTATGTTACTTAGAGATGTTACTTATGTTACTTAGAAATGTTACTTATGTTACTTAGATATATGACAAACCTTGTTACACAATACTGACCCTCACAGTTGTTGGAAATTAGGAAAA
The DNA here is from genome assembly GCF_977035675.1 of Penaeus japonicus. Lineage (NCBI taxonomy): Eukaryota > Metazoa > Arthropoda > Malacostraca > Decapoda > Penaeidae > Penaeus > Penaeus japonicus. Next base: position 30,109,445 of record NW_028234407.1, on the reverse strand, counting down.
GGGTTATAAGCTGAAGAGAACAGATTCAGCTGTTTTACTTTGTGAATCATGCAACTTGTATGAGCAAGAGATGAGAATGAAAATTATATATGTATATAGATAGATAGATAGATAGATAGATAGATAGATAGATAGATAGATAGATATAGATATAGATATAGATATATAGAGATAGAGATATAGACATAGATGTTTCTACGTGTGTGTGTGTGTGTGTGTGTGTGTGTGTGTGTGTGTTTATGTCTTAAGAAATAATAAACATTATCGTGCTTATCAAGACTGTGTCATGAAACTGGACCTCCCACAGACAACTCGGTGACGTCCAGAAACGATAGTCAATTACGGCTCTTATATGACGTCATTTGTTGCTATAAGGAGAGACATAAACCACACAGTTGATGGTCAAATAATCATTGTGGTTATGGTCTATGTTTTCCTTCACTCTCACCATCCTTAAGACTCTGCATCTATAGCAGTTAATGTATAGGACCAAAAACGAAAAAAAAATGTATACGTATTGGTTATTGAGAAATGGAATTACTGAATGAAACCTGTGCGGTAATATTATGTGTTTTGTATCTAATTGTTTTTTGTTTGTTTTTTTCTACTGATGCTGTGTAATTTAGAGGTGGGACTATTGTAGATATTATATTCTTTTCATTCGTCATTGAAAAGATGAGAATGTTACAAAATTATATAGAAATACCAGAAGCAAAATACAGCACGCATTATTATGCCCGATACGAACATATCATATTTGTTTTGCTGTGAAAACTTTTTGTAAGTATTTTTTTTAACAGACAATCCCGCGAGGAAAATAATCATACAAAACATTTAAGTTATATAAAAAAAAAACCTTCCGGAAACACAACCGCTCCCATTAATAAGATAAAAAAAAACAATAATAATTTGTTGTGTGAGATCCAGTAGCTTACTTCTACGCTAACTGAAAATGGGATTTACTTTCTTATTTCATACTATGTGGAAAGCAACCAGCACCTCTTTATCCTGTCACTTAGAAAGGGACAGCTTTCCCTCGCCCTTGGTCCTTACTGTACAGCTCGTGTTTGTAATTATTCTATTTATTACGCATTAGTCACCTAATAGTCTACAGAATAAGACTCCCCCCTATGGCGCTCACTCGCCTAATAAATATATGCATCAACATAGACAGACGGATCAAACACACCATCTAGTTATGAGTGGGTGTATGCGTATATATCCACACATACGTACATACATACATACATACATACATAGCGAAAGCGAGGGTTTAAGAGATTATCCATGACCATAGATATTTACTTTCTTCTTCACTAGTCGGTGAATACAATGGCAATTCAAATAAGATCCAGAAGTGAGTTATTTTCACTTCAGGCACAGCTGACACAGTGTCAGTCTTCTACGAAACTTTTAATTGCTAAAATAACCCTTTCCTGTCCAAGTTATCATCAGCACTGAATTAATAAAAAATTCCAGAGAGGGTAAATTAAGTGAAAATAAACACAAGAAATCATTTCTTGCAAAAAAAAAGTGGTTTTAAATACCCTGGGGACTTTCTTGGGCTCTTGAGCCCTTCGGAAACACAAAAAAAATTCCAAAGACACTGATATACATAGCTAAAAATTTACTTCACAGTGCAAGGCGTTAAAGTTTATAGATTTAGAACACTGTCAAGAACTAACCCTTTTTTCCTGTGATTTTATGTTAGTAAAGGATAACAGTTATCTTAA
>NW_028234407.1:30090212-30100212 GCF_977035675.1 Penaeus japonicus | reverse complement strand
TGTATTGAACTGTGTGGCTGATGGAGTCTCTCTCTCTCACTCTTTCTCTTTCTTTCTCTTTCTCTTTCTTTCTCTTTCTTTCTTTCTTTCGCTCTCTCTATCTTTCTCTCTCTTTCTCTCTCTCTCTCTCTCTCTCTATCTCTATCTCTATCTCTCTCTCTCTTTCTCTCTCCCCCTTCTCTCTCTTTCTTCTTTTTCCTCCTCCTCCTCATCTTCCTCCGTCTTCTTCTTATTCTTCATTATCTTCTTCTTCTGCTTCTTCTTAATCATCATCATCATCACACTCATCATCTTTTTTCTTCTCTTTCGTCTTCTTTTTCACCATCTTCTTCTTCTTCTCTCCTTCCTCCTACTTTTTTTTCTCTTTCTTCCTCAAATTCTTCTTCCTCTTCTTCTAAATCACCATCATTACCTTCTTCCTCTTCTTCTCCTTCTTCGTCTTCTTCTTCTTCTTCTTCTATTTTATCTTCTCCATCACCATCTTCAACATCTTCTTCTCTCCATCATCATTCCAAGCGTCTTCTTCGTCTCCTCTCCCCCCTCCCCCCCTCCTCCCCCCTCCCCCCTCCCCCCTCCCCCAACGCACTTCATAACTCAAAATAAAAGAAACAAACAAACAAACAAACAACAGCGCCAACAACATTAATCTCCAGTACGAGTCTGCCATCCTGCCTGCCTGCCTGCCTGCCTGCCTGCCTGGCCTGCTTGCTTGCTTGCTTGCATGGCCACTAGTGAGAGCCCTTGACCGTCGCCTCAAGCACGAGGAGGGTTGGCGCGGTGACGGAGACCCGGGGGGGCTGGGGGGATGGGGGGTGGGGGGGTGAAGAAGGGAGGGGGTAGGGGGTGATGGGGGGTGTGAGAGGGCGGTGCGTCCTGCTTGCTCGCTGGTCACAAGCAACACCAACTCGCCTTATGAGCTCCTGCTTTAACAACCTCTCCGTTTCTCTCTCTTCTCTACATTCCTTGCTTTCTCTTTGTGTTTTCCTTCCTTCGGCTGCTTGGGTTTGCCCCTTTCGCATCTCCTGGTTCTCTCCGAGTGTGTCTTACGTCCTCATTCGCTTTCGTCCTTCGCTTATTCCTCGCTTCGTCCTCGACCGCCTTCTCTCTCTCTCTCTCTCTCTCTCTCTCTTTCGCTCTCTCTCTCTCTCTCTCTCTCTCTCCTCTTTCGGTTAGGAGGAGTAAAGGACATCCCGACACCTGACATCTGGCTTAGACTCTCTCTCTCTCTCTCTCTCTCTCTCTCTCTCTCTCTCTCTCTCTCTCTCTCTCTCTCTCTCTCTCTTTCTTCCTCCTCCTCCTCCTCCTCTCACCCTCTCCTCAGCCTCCTCCTCCTCCTCCTCCCCCACCCCCACCCCCACCCCCATCCCACCTCCCACCCAAACCTACACACCTCCCTCTCTCCTTCTCTCTCTCCTCTCTTCCCTCGCTTCCTTTCCCCTTCCCTTCTTTCTTCCCTCTTCCTTCTGTGGCTACGAACGACAGGGGACAATTGGTCAATCGTTTAGCTTAGATCAAAGTTCTTTCGCAATGTCAAGCAGCGTGTTGCTTTTATTTTGCATTTGCTTTGATGAAGACGAGCGACCGCTTCTTTGTCCTCCTTTGTTTCGTTAACGGTGCTGCTGCTGATTCCGTTCAACCTCTTGGATATGGACCAATTACTGCGTGTGTGTGCGTGTGTGTGTGTGTGTGTGTGTGTGTGTGTGTGTACATGCGTATTCATATATATTTCTTATTATTTCTTTGTTTCTTTTTTTTTTTCTTCTTTTTTTTCTTCTTTTTTTCCTTTTTTTCTTTTATTCTTACTCTTCTTCGTCTTTTCCGTTTTTCCCTTCTTTTTTTGTATAAAAACACGTTTGCGCATGCGTATCTCCACACACACACACTCTCTCTCTCATCTTCTTTTCTCTCTTTCTTCCCTCCCCCCTCTCCCTCTCTCTCTCTCTCTCTCTCTCTCTCTCTCTCTCTCTCTCTCTCTCTCTCTCTCTCTCTCTCTCTCTCTCTCTCTCCTCTCTCTCTCTCTCCTCTCTCTCTCTCTCTCTCTCTCTCTCTCTCTCTCTCTCTCTCTCTCTCTCTCTCTCTCTCTCTCTCTCTCTCTCTCTCTCTCTCTCTCTTCTCTCTCTCTCTCTCTCTCTCTCTCTCTCTCTCTCTCTCTCTCTCTCTCTCTCTCTCTCTCTCTCTCTCTCTCGCTCTCTCTCTCTCTTTCTCTAAATCACGCCCGCACTTACTCACTTCGTCTCTCTCTCGCCCACACACACACACACGCAAAACCTCACCCACATGCACGTCATTGCAGAGCATTAAAACGAGCATTTCAACACACACATGTCCTATAAGCACACCCACTCTGACCCACTCGCCTCCACACGCACATTATCTCATATTCTCTAAAGGGTTGTGTTCGTAATGCTTCTGAGATAACCAAATTAATCCACATTAATCTATGTGTATATCGGTACATAGTTGTAGCAATACAGACAATAATGTGAATTCACAAAACTGCGAGTGAATAAACAGACAGGCAAAAAAGAGTGTGTATATATGTATGTATATATATATATATATATATATATATATATATATATATATATATACGTATATATAATATATATATATATAATATATATGTATGTATATATATATATATTTATTTATATATATGTATGTATGTATATATTATCAATATGTATATATATGTATATATATTATGAATATATAATATATATATATATATATATGTATGTATATACATATATACATATGTATATATACATATTAATATATTCATAATGCATGATTAAAACATATATATATATATATATATATATATAGAGAGAGAGAGAGAGAGAGAGAGAGAGAGAGAGAGAGAGAGAGAGAGAGAGAGAGAGAGAAAAGAAAGAGAGAGAGAGAGAGAGAAAGAAAGAGAGAGCGAGAGCGAGCGAGCGAATGAGAGAGAGAGAGATGTACGCACGCAAATAGGTGGGCTCCCAACTTGTAGTTCGTGAGGCAAAGGGTCACCTGTCCTCGCCAGCTGCTTCCAGAACATGGGGCAAATTGTAGGCCTGGGGCCGGATTCACTAACGCACTTACCATGATAAATACGCTGGTAACTACAATTATGATGGTAAAAAGACCGCATCGGTATTCATGAACAACTTACCATGATAGAATACAATGCTAAATTTACCAGTGGTTGGAGCACTGGTATGTCCACTGGCAACTACAGCGATGACTCTCTCATCTCGCTTTATCTCAGCAAAAAATCAACATTTAAGGCGACACTTTAGTTTGCATATACACTTATTATGATCAGAGTGATGGCAACTGTTCATTCTCATATGAATATGACAAAAATCAATAAAATTCACAGGAAATAAGCGAGAATAATGTTCATGCAGCTTCGTCATAGGCCTACAATAACTGAAAATAATACATGGATTTAATAATTTGACAAATTCAAACACTTTGTTTTAAAAACATTCAGCTGAAAAACAGTAAACATATAAATATATAAATTATTTTTGTGTTTGCATTAATTTAGATACAACTATTCATAATCTTAGGGTTTGATTGGCATTTCTTTTTGGAAAACGTTGATACAAATAACACCACCATTGCGTGGAGCCATTGTTTCTTTTCTTTCGACTGCAATCTAAAAAAAACAAAAAAAAAACGTATGTTTTTGAAAACCATTACGTTATATATGATCCATAAGAGCATGCAATAGAATATGCTTTCTAGGAAATTAATTTATATAGAAATAATTTAATACAGAAGAAATCTTTATCATTTCTTGAAACAAAAAAGTCTCGCTGTTGGATCAGGTTTTGTTTACATGTTACGGGATTGGTCAAAGGAGCCTAAAAAATTATGTAAGGCGCTCGCTGATTAGCGGAATCGATTTACCAGAGTTACCATCAAATTACGGTGATAAAGTCTATTTACCCTTACCAGGCGACTTATCATCGCTTGATGAATCCCACTTTGCCATGACTGGTAAACGCTCTGGTAGTTGACAGCTGGTAAATGCCTTACCATCGTATGTTAGTGAATCCAGCCCCTGAACCGCATTGACGCATCGGGTGACCTGGGTTCCTTTCATGCATACATACAAATATAGGTCTATCTGTCTCTCTCTCTCTTTATCTATCTATCTATTTTTTCTATCTATCTGTCTGTCTATCTGTCTATCTCTCTCTCTATCTATATATTCATCTATCTCTCTCTCTCTCTATCTATATATTCATCTATCTATCTCTCTATCTATCTATATATATATATATATATATATATATATATATATATATATATATATATATATATTCATCTCACACGCATGCAGACATACATACAAATATATGTCTCTCTTTATATCTATCTATCTATCTGTCTGTCCAACTCTCTCTCTCTCTCTCTCTCTCTCTCTCTCTCTATATATATATATATATATATATATATATATATATATATATATATATATATATATATATACATATATACATATGTGTGTGTATGTGTGTGTGTGTGTGTGCGTGCGTGTGCGTGTGTAAATATATAAACACACACACACACACACACACACACACACACACACACACACACACACACACACACACACACACACACACACACACACATATATATATATATATATATATATATATATATATATATATATATATATATATATATGTCTATAGATGTACGTACGTATAGACTCCTATTAAATCACAAATCAAAGAATGAATTGACACGCTTCATAAGGGTGATTGACACAAATAGATTGATTTCAATTTGATGTGTAGTGTTTATTTATGAAAATAGAGTAAGCGTCGAGGAATTTTCACGCAATTGCATGTTTAATTATCATAATAGTAATGATATTAGTGACTGGAATTACCACAAAAACGTATTCATAATGATGGTGGTGAAAGTGATGATGAAAATGATAAAGTGATGATGGTGATGATGATGATACAGATAATGATGATAATGATAATAGTAATGTTAATAGTAATGATGATAGAAATGATAATATCAATGATGAGGATAATGAAATGATGATAATGAGAATAATAATAATGATAGTGAAAATAGGTCATATGCAACTTATAAGTTATCCTGAGTGACACCTTTCAAACTATCTTGCTCTTTAAGGACTCCATTAATAACCAGACTCGTTTTAAACACGTTTTTGTCTTCGAGTGAATAAGTCAGAAGCGCTCGACAAAGTTTGGACGAAAAACTTGGTAAAATTACAGCTGGTCTAGAATTTCGCCATGTGTATATATTTCATTGGTGATGAAATGATATGAAATTTTGTGTTATTTCTTTCATTTTATTTTGGTGTTATTATAGAGTTGAGTTTATGATTTTTTTTTCTGATATAAATATACATAAATAAATAAATAAATAAATATGTATATACATATACACACACACACACACACACATATATATATATATATATATATATATATATATATATATATATATATATACTAAAATTCCTGTGAAATTAAAGCCATTTAAAACATATATCCAGACATATCAGTTCGCTTTGCCCTTTATTTCATATCTAGTACAAGAAAAATAGAATATTTATCTAATCTCGTTGTTGTCCTCTTATTTCTATATGCTATAAATCCTAGTAAATAAAAAGAGACTGACAGACAAAGAGAGAAGGTATTTGATTCGAAACGAAGAAATATTTATGTCTACCCTAGAAATCGTTTTCTGTGATCTCTATCTATTTTCTCCTTAGTATTCTTGGTAAACTTATGTATATTGTTTGATAGCTTTTATTTCCTTTCGTTAATTTAAGTGATGAATATGTTTAAATGTGTGTGTGTGTGTGTTTGTGTGTGTGTGTGTGTGTGTGTGTGTGTGTGTGTGTGTGTGTGTGTGTGTGTGTGTGTGTGTGTGTGTGTGTGTGTGTATCTGTGTGTGAATGTGCGTGCGTATGTGTGTGTGTGTGTGTGTGTGTGTGTGTGTGTGTGTGTGTGTGTGTGTGTGTGTGTGTGTGTGTGTGTGTGTGTGTGTGTGTGTGTGTGTGTGAGTGTGCGTGTGTGTGTGTGTCCGTGTGTGAGTTTGCGTGTGTGTGTGTGTGTGTGGGAGTGCGTGTGTATGTGTGTGAGAGAGAGTGTGAGTGTGAGTGTATGTGCGTGTGTGAGTTTATTTACTTAAATATCTATATATTGTACCCACATAGTCACATCGCACATGTAATTATTTTGTTTATGTGTTATTACTTATAACAATTTTGGTCGTATCAGAACACAACATCATTACTACCTCTACACTCAAACTAGTTCCGGCCATCTCGATATTCAGCAATTAAACAGAATAGTTATACGGTGAAACTAAACCTTTTATCCCATCAAAAGCGAACCAAAATAAAACCCAGCTGACTTTTGTGTTTCCTAACATCAGGTAATTAAGAAATGCAGAAATATCTTTGATATATTTATCTTGTTACACAGCTGTTGAATTTCCTCAAACCTATAATTGTTATTACAAATATGTATGAATATTTTTATCTGAGTTATATTTTTTCCCATCTGTTACAACTCTGAACATTTTTTTTTTTTTTTTCTTTAAATTAAACGCTGTTTTTATATTGAATCCTTAACACTTCTTAACACTTTTTTGAACAATAATTTGATACAATAAATTGATGTGTAAACCGGCATGTTTGTTTTTTTATATTTTCTCCATTAATTGCATTGACACAGTACTTTTTTTCTTGGGGGGGTGTATCTGTTTTCTACTGTCTATTCTCTCATAACTATATTTTTTTCATCTGTTGATAGAAATTGAGCATTAGGTTTCTTACCTTTATCATATACAGAAACATATGAATTCGTATTTTTTCTTTTTCTTTTTTTTTCTCTCTCTCTTTTCTGTCTTTCTCTTCCTCTTTTTGTATCTCTCTCTTTTCTCTTTTTCCCTTTCTCTTTATATTTTCACTCTCTCTCTCTCTCTCAATCTCTCTCTCTCTCTCTCTCTCTCTCTATATATATATATATATATATATATATATATATATATATATATAGAGAGAGAGAGAGAGAGAGAGAGAGAGAGAGAGAGAGAGAGAGAGAGAGAGAGAGAGAGAGAGAGAGAGAGAGATAGATAGATAGATATATATGTATATATATATACATAAATACATATTCATACCAGCATTACATAAATGAATATATGAATGTAGATATACAGAGCATACAGCCATATCATTTTGATAGCTGCTCCGTGGGAGAAAGGTATGAATACAAATTCTGAAAGTATGCCTTTATTCACGGAGCGTTGGTGATGGCAATAACATTCATTCTAATACACACATTTCAGGAAGAAGTCATGAGTCCAGTAGACACTCCTTATCCTAAAAGAAGCCATTAGTTATTCAGTTCTTCAAATATTCGAAGCCATTCTTTCGTTATATTTACGCTGCAATTAACATTACCTCTATGTCTCTTTGCCTCACACAACCACACACGCTTCTCGTCCACAATTTACACTGGGATATAGTTATGTTTTTCTACCCAGTCCCTGAAGAAAGACACCCTAGTGTACACGCCGAACTTGAGGGGTTCTGCACACCCGCTTCCCCAAGACACGATTCCTTGCAAAAGTCCCCCACACACCAGAGGACCTCCGCTGTCGCCCTGTTGGGAGGAGAGTAAGGGAGAGCGTAACATATAGGTGATGGGTATATTTCGGCCCTGAGCCATGAAACTGATGATAAACTTGAACCAAACGGCAATAAGAATCACTATTTTTGTGGGTGTTGATAAGCGTCTGATTAAAAAAAAAAAAAAAAAAAAAAAAAAACAGAAATAAGTAAGTCAAAATAGATAAACACATTGGCGTAAACAACACTTCTATAACTAATAAACTAACCGCACAGGCGTCGTGATGTCCTGTCGGATAACCTGCGCACATCATAGTCGGGGCGATGAGATAAGGATACGATTCCTCACAGTACGACTGGTCTATTACAGGAACATCAGCAGCGTGCAGTACCGTAGTCACTGGGCCTCCCTCCTGCCAAACAAAAGTTAGTTTTTTTGTGATTTCTTTCTAGAAGGAAAGAAGAAGACCCTCCGTCCTACAGTAGACAAGGGGAGATTTACTTTGCCTGTGAGTTGGGTATCTTTGTCGTTAACAGAAATCGATAAATGTTGCTTGCAGGAGTGATGATTACTGTTATTGACTAAGATGCGAAGGTATGTTGAATAAAGAAAGAGATACGTAAGACTTGTGGCTCAAAATACACCATAAATATCTCATTTTATAGATTGTATAAAAGAAAATCCCAAACCGCGCCACACGTTCAGTACCTTTTATATCTCGTGTTTTTTTTTTTTCCAATACTCTTGGGCCCAATCTAACACGTGTTTTTATTGTGAATATATATTTCTTATACGAATAGATTCCTTTCACTGATACAGTTCTTTATCGAATACATTCCTTTTGTGAATAAATTCCTATCACCAATACATCCCCTTAAATGATACATTTCCTTTATGAATAAATATCCTTTACTGATACATTTCCTTTATGAATACTTATCCTTTACAAGTACATTTTCTTTACTAATTAATATCCTTTACAAAACAAAATCCTTTACTAATCCATTTCTTATACGAATACATTTCCTTCACCAATAAATTCCCTTCACAAATGACTCCCCTTAACGAATACCCATCTGATACTCCCCTATTTCCTTCACCAATAAATTTCCTTCACAAATGACTCCCCTTAACGAATACCCATCTGATACTCCCCTATTTCCTTCACAAATGACTCCCCTTAACGAATACCCATCTGATACTCCCCTATTTCCTTCTCAAATGACTCCCCTTAACGAATACCCATCTGACACTCCCCTATTTCTTCCACTAAGACCTCACCTCCAACGCGCCCCATCCCGAGACGACGCAGTGCTCGGCCACCGCTGGGTCCTCGTCTTGGTCTGGCATTGGCACCGCTTCCACGCCCTCCCCGAAGGTCAGCGGAGATGCCAGCTTCCGAGGAGAGAGGTAGTGGAGGGTGAGGTTATTGTACTGATAGGTGGAGATGGGGAGGGATGGGTGGGTGGGTGGAGGGATGGGTGGGTGGGTGGAGGGTTGGGGAGGTGGGTGGAGGGATGAGTGGGTGGATGGGCGACGGGATGGGTGGGTGGAGGGAGGGAGGGAGAGATGGATGGGTGGAGGGATGGGTGGGGGGGTGGATGGATGGGTGGATGTGCGGGTGGAGGGAGGGAGGGAGAGGTGGATGGGTGGGTGGGTGAAGGGATGGAGGGATGGATGGATGGAAGGAGTGAGGCATATAGGGGCATATGAATAGATAGAAGGATGGATAGATCGGTGGATGGATAGATAGATATTCAGATTAATAGTTATTTAGGCAATCAGATAAGTGAATAGCGTGAGAGAAAGATGAATAGAGACGGATGAGTAAATGGGTAAGTAGAGAAAAGGGATAAAGAGATAGGTTAATAAATTGATAAGTAAAGCGATTAATTTAAGGACATGAATAAATGCATCCAAATGAATAACATCCATTATGAAATCAAAATGTACTATTTACTAGTATTTACATAATTTAGTATCGAAAGAAATACTATGAATATATAAAGGAATAAATAACATCTAAAAGAAAAGAAGATAATATAAAAAAATTGTCAGTATAACACCACATATCCTCACCACATACACTCACCACATACCTTCACCACATACACTCACCACATACCTTCACCACATACACTCACCACATACCTTCACCACATACACTCACCACATACACTCACCACATATCCTCACCACATACACTCACCACATATCCCACATATCCTCACCACATACCCTCACCACATATCCCACATATCCTCACCACATACCCTCAAAAGTGCGATGTCATTGACCGGGATAGCGGAGTCGGGTTCCCAGTAAAAAAGCTCAAAGACTGTGACCTCTGCTACGCCAACGCTGACCTG
>NW_028234407.1:30047712-30072712 GCF_977035675.1 Penaeus japonicus | reverse complement strand
GAAATGTTATTACCCGAATGGGAAGACATTCTCGTTTTGTGGAATATACCCATGAAAAGAAAATGAAAACTTTTAATATCAGTATCAGCGTTGATTTCAAACTTCTCGATTCTTGAAACTACTGTGACCCAAACACGCAAGAAAATTCATTATGGTCATCGCAAGCAATGCAAACATCTCTTTCATACAAGACAGCCAACTCTCGAAACGGACCCCGTCCTTTTGCCTCTTGGTACTGTAGATTTAGATCTTACTTCGTTGTGGTATTAGACACAAGCTGTACAAGCTTGTAAAACCATAAACATGGTCGCAGCGTCAGAGTCTGACAGGGGACCCGAAAAAGTTATGACTTTATCATTTCACATCAGTGATATCCATTCATCCAATAGAAACTGGCAAAACCATTATGGCCAGAAGGGGCTTTTTGGTAGAAGGAAAATATGTGTTATATCCATTATATTTTGTTTTGCCAATATATGTGTATATATATGTATATCTGTATATATATATATATATATATATATATATATATTATTTATATATGTGAATATTTCTGTGCATACATATATGTATATATATATGCATATATATATATATATATATATATATATATATATATATATATATATATATATATATATATGTATATAATATATATAGAGAGAGATAGAGATAATACATACATATATATATATATAAATATATATATATATATATATATATATATATATATATATGCATGTATGTATAGAGAGAAAGACAGAGGGAGGGAGATAAACAGATAGACAGGTATTTTGATTAATATACCAGGTTTAGCTTGGGGAAAGGTGCTAGTCATGCTCAGGATAAAGAAGGCAATTGCTCCTTCAGTGTTGGTCCACCAAATCTAGTGACAATTGCTAGGGACAAATTCGTAATATATTCTCTCTCAACACGTGTGAAATAGATATAAAAATCATTCAAGAGTATATGGGGGTGTAGCTCAGTGGTAGAGCATTCGACTGCAGATCGAGAGGTCCCTGGTTCAATCCCGGGCGCCCCCTATGATCAAATATTATAGTATGATAATTTGAAAAACGATGTGTGTGTTGTGCCTGCTAGGCTGAAATACATTTCAAATAATCCAATCCCGCTTGCTAGATAGCATTCTAATGGAAACACTTAATTTTTCCTTCAACACATCTTCCCAAAATTAGGTGAGATCACTGAGTCAGCGTTCTTCAAAATATGGGTCGCTGCCTCACCTACCCCTCATTGGGTCACAGCATCTCACTAAAAAGGGTAGTAATATAAATGAGACAATGAGATGAAGTAGGTAACACGACGAAGAAAGGCATAAAAAATACTGATTAGTGTACAATACTGCCCAATAGGTGCGCGTAATACATGTAACCTAACTGAGTCGCGACGGAAAAAGTTTGAAGAACGCATGGTTGTTGCATGAAAATTTTGGTGTTCTATGCATACCCTGTGTTATCGACTGGTGAGGATTGGCATGTCTGTTAATTTGCGGAAGATGTACAAAATCTGGTCTATCCCGGAAGGTCTTGACGTACACACTTGTTCCCGTTTCAGACCTCACGTGTTTTGTCTTCAGATGGAACTCACCTTACAGTGAAATAGACGTGCACTGCGAGTTCTATCTATATTAAGAGGGCCATGTAATTGCAACGCTGCGGAGGTTTATTATTGTACGATGTGTCTGTTTGATTGAATGAACTGAATTCCTTATGTTATTTAGTGTTGATTTTCAATGCATCTTTATGGTCATCGCAAGCAATGCCTTCAAAACAGCAAAACAGCTTTCCTACCACTGAGAAAGGAAAATATGTCAAAGAAAATTCATTATTAGTATTGGGACAGACGAAATATTCCTTTTTTTCTAGCAAATGCATCCCTTAGTATCAGTGACTATGGGGGCTATAGTAGGTGACTGCCAACTTATACATTGTTGGTTAAGCTTCTCTTTCATACAAGACAGCCAACTCTCGAAACGGACCCCGTCCTTTTGCCTCTTGGTACTGTGGATTTAGATCTTACTTTGTTTTGGTATTAACTTTTGAGTTGGGCACAGAGTACATGTTGAGAAGGCGAACATATGTTTATTGTCATTGCAAATATTTTCTTTTCTTTCTTTCTTACACAGACTTCGGAGACAAAGTATTTGCAAACCAATTAGTTTATAAACTACTTTGGTAAGAATCTTCAAATCTACAAGTAAAATAATAGATTACCGTATGATAAAATGTCTATTTTGCATAATACATGTTATGAAAAACACGAAAGAGGGAAAGATGAACAGAGGAATATAAAGAAAACTCATTGGAAATTTCAAGCTGTACAATTATTAATAAAAAATAACTAATATTTTCTTTTAAAATTTATATGGAAAACTAATAACCAGTTTATTACAAAAATGACTATAGATTAAAACTTCATTACTGACGACCTGCAAAATCTTATATATTATTCTAGTGTAGTGGGTTCGTGGGGCACTCACCCTCCTACAGGAGCTGTAGAGGAGCCTTCTGCAGCTGGAAGGCGTGGAAGGGCAAGAGGGAAAACCGGGCCGGCATAAAGGCAACTGACTGAGACGCTAATTCTTTACTTTACGTTTATTCACTCAGCACAAGCTACTACATGTATAAAACAAACAAGGTATCACAGAACAGGCATGTAGTAGAAAAAAGAACTTACGTTAAAAACGAGAACACACGAGGAAAAAAACACACTCCTGCCCAACCCAAGCACACAACCTTCCGCCTTGAAACCTCCTCCACAACTCAAAGATGGCGGTCTTGGAGACCCCGACATGACAGGGGGTTGCCAACTAGGAATTATTACAGGTTGTTTGTGCTTGGATTGGGTGCTCCTTCTCCTCCTTCTCCACAGCCTAAAATACTCCTGGAGGTGGGGCGTTTGACAAAGCGCCCCGAAGGGCGTCGCCAAAGGGCGTGACGGGGAGTATGAAAAAGGAAAAGAACAGGGACGCGAGGCACCCGTCACCCGTTCGCATACGCGCGAACCCATAGCGTTCGCGTAAAAATTACGTTACTCTACAGCCCCTCCCCGGGGAACAGAAAACGCCACACCTCCAGAAGTGCCAGTACCCAACTAAAATGTTATGAAAAACTAAAATATATAATAAAACATAAAATACACTTAAAATCCAAAAGGTTTCAATATAAAATTTCACAATGTTATAAAATATAAAATCAAGACTAGCATGCTGAACACAGAAAAGTAAAAAAATCACAAAATAGCACCAATAAACAAAGTAAAAATCACAGCCCAAAACTAGAACATAAAACGTTTGTACAATAAAATCACAGACAATAAATAAAAATCGAGCACCACATAGAAGTCATGAAGGCACAGACAAGCACAAATAAATGTGTCCACGCAAATCAGTTAAAATTCACATTTTTCAATGTTCATAAGGATATAACACTTGGTCGCACTCTTCGAGGTAGTCGACCTCAGCGGCAGGGAGAAATGGACGGAGTTGATTGGCGTGGACCCTGACGGCACGATGTGGGGGCCGTAGGTCCAGGATGTCGTAGCTGACAGGCCCAAGTCGCTTCTGGACACGACAGGGTCCAAGCCAGCGGTCACCAAGAGGCCCATGGTTCCCTTGGACCTTACGTAGCACCAGGGAGCCCTTCTCGTATGGGCCTGAGCACCTTGCGCCCTGGTCATAAAGTGCCTTGTTATCTTCTCGTGCTTTACGGCTCACCACAACTGCAAGCCGGCGAGCGTCTGCAAGGCGTGTCAACATCAGGTCATGGTCAACTGTCTGGCGGTTCGTAAGCCCCTGGCCGAAGACTGCCATACGGCCCGTCAGCAAATACAGTGGCTGGTCTCCAACGGAACGGTGAAGGGCTGAGTTGAGCGCCAGGCGGACAGCTGGCAGATGCGTGGGCCACTGCGATGGAGCCTGCCGAGCCAAGGCAGCCAGCGCATCCTTAACTGTTCGGTTGGTGCGCTCCACCACCCCATTGGACTGGGGGTGGTAGGCCACCGAAAAGGAGTGCTTCACTTCCAGCTCCTCTAAAAGTGAGCGCCACTCAGCCGAAGAGAACTCCAAGCCGTTGTCCGTATGGAGTTGGTCAGGTGGGCCAAACAGAGTGACATAGTTGTCGACAAAGGCCCTCAACACTCTGTCAGCACTCTTGTCACGGAGGGCGACTAGCTGAAGGAACCGGGTATGATGGTCGACAATGGAGAGTACATACCGGAACCCCTGTGCAGACCCGCGTAAGTCCATGAGGTCTGCTGAAACCATTTCCAGGGGAGCTTCCGGCAGTGGGTGCCCTTCCAATGGTGCTCGGCCTGCCACGCCCTTACGTTGCTGGCATGCGTGACATCTGGCAACATACTCCCTTGCCAGGCGGAGCATATTTGGAAAATACCAGGCAGCCTGGAGATTCTGGTAAGTACGATGGACCCCAGGATGTGTAGCAGTTGGAGGACAGTGGGCGTGCTGTAGTGCTTGAGACTGGAGATGCCTGGGGACGTACACCTGCCTTACAATTCTGTCGGGGAAGGATCTCAAATAATACAATACGCCCTCCTCCACTTCGAAACTGGAGAGGGCAGCGGGAGGCCGCTCAACTGGTACCCTCCCGCTCTCCTCCAGGAATCCGAGCAGGCCCTCACAGGTTGGATCTCGCAGCTGATGTTCCCTCATCTGATCAGCTGTCATCTTGGTGAGCTCCATCTCCTCGTCACCATCCGCTGGTGGTTGTTGTGCAGCATCCTCGGTTTCCCTGGGTACTGTGGCTGGCAGGACATGCTCTAGAGGGCAGGCTGTCCCTGAGAGTATAGGTACCTCACCTGCTGGCCGTGAGAGAAGATCAGGGACATGGTGGCTGGTCCCAGTCTTGTACCTCAACTGGAAGTCATACCCGCTGAGCTCATAGGCATACCGACTGAGGCGGTTGCTCTTGGTGCGCCTTGAGAACACCTCCACGAGAGGCCTGTGGTCAGTCCAAACCTCAAAGCGTCTGCCGTAAACGTAAGGATCAAAGGCTCGTACTGCCTCCACCACAGCCAGAGCTTCCAGATCGATGACCGCATATCTTGTTTCAGCATCCTTCAGTGTGCGGGACCAGTACGCGACAGCATGTGGTGTGCCTTCCTCATCACGCTGAAGGAGGGCTCCTCCAAGGGCTTGGGTGCTGGCATCACAGTGCACCTCGAATGTTTTGCTAAAGTCTGGGAGGCGCAGAACCGGATTACTTACTAGGGCCTCCTTCAAGGCATTGAAGGCCACTTCAGCAGCATCTCCCCAAACAAACTTCACCCCTTTCTTGGTGAGAGCAGTCAGGGGTTTGGCCATTGCTGCAAAGCCCTGAATGTGGCGACGGAAGAAACCGCAGGCTCCGAGGAAGCGACGGATGTCCTGGGCAGATCGCGGCCTCTTCATGGTAGCAATGGCAGAGGTCTTCGCCAGATTGGGGCTCACTCCTCGGGAACCCACAATAAAACCCAGGAGCTGGACTTCCTGCCTGGCAAACTCGCACTTCTCCAGGTTCAACTTCATGCCTGCATCCTGGAGAAGAGTCAAAGTCTCCTGAAGATGCTGGAGATGGTCGCTGAAGGAGGAAGATGCAACCACAACATCGTCCAGGTAGGCGAGCGTGTGACGCCCCAACACAGCTGCAAGCACGAAGTTCATGGTGCGCTGGAAAGTTGTAGGTGCAGTGGAGAGCCCGAAGGGGAGACGGCGAAATTGCAGAAGTCGGTGGCCGTCAGTAAACGCTGTCTTAGGCCGGTCATCAGGGTGCACAGATATGGCCCAGTAGGCAGACCGGCTGTCAAGGACAGTGAACCACGTGCGCCCTGTCAGCGAGTCCAGCATCTCGTCGATTCGGGGTAGCGGATATGCGTCGGGAGTGGTCACCTTGTTTAAACCCCGATAGTCGACGCAAAACCGGTGAGAGCCATCCTTCTTGCGGACAAGCACCACCGGTGACAGCCAGGGACTGGAGGACGGCTCGATGACGCCTTGGACCAACATACGGTCGCACTCAGTGCGAATAATCTCCTTCATCTTCTGCGGGAGCCTCCACTGCCGTACACACACTGGATTGTCCGTCGTCGTAATGATGTGGTGCTCCACTTCAGGCACATTACCAACAGCCTGCTTATCTCCAGAGAACAAGCTTGGAAAACTGTCCAGCACACCACGCAGCTGTGCCTCTTGTTCTGGGTCAAGATGCTCAAGTGCTATGGAATGGGGAGCATCTACCTCAGCACCACTAGCACCTCCACTCTCCACAACACAGGTAACATCTGTCTCCTGCTGGTGGGCCTTGTCCAGCTCTGGCGTTTCAGGGAACACGAAGAAGTCGTCGTCCTCGTACCCAAAATCAAGGCAGGCGGCAGAGCTGTCATAGTCGTCATCAAGGAACTCGCCCTCGAGCTCCACCACCGATGGGAACCCCTCGAGCTCCTCCTCAGATGGAGCGACCGTAGCCTGTGAGGGTTCCCTGGACGACTCGCAGTAAGGGGTGTTAGGAACTGTAGGAGAGGGGGAGGTGCAGACAACCTCCTCGGGTCCCAAGAATGAGGCGTACCCTAGTACAGCACCTGGGCGTAGCTTGCGTGGCTTAGGGTGGGGGTTGACAACCCACACACTTGAACGACGTCCTTGGACAGTAACCAAAGTGCGGGGTACTGTGAGGCGGTCTGTGCTGGCCTCAATAACAGCCAGGCATGTGTCATCTGGTGCGCTGCGCGTAACTGTGGCAGCAACAAACTTCCCTGATTTTGCTTCCACCATTGTTTCCTCGGCCACATGGACAGGCGAGACAGTTACCTGTCCAGAATTCGGCAGCAGTTCAGGGTCCTCCAGGGTTGCTGGTGACGCCCGAGGAATTTCATGACAGGCAGGGACATGCTGTGCCTCTGCATTCCCACGGGTATAGGCGATCCCATGACGGCAGCCATCCAACTCCAGCCAGCTCTTGTCAGGTTCATGGCCAAAGACGAGACGAACAGGAAGCCGCTGAAGGAGGTCCATCCCCAGGAGCAGGTCCCTGGAAAGCGGAGGCCCTCAACGACACAGGTCCGGTGGGTGACAGTCAGCGTAGAATGGATGGTGA
Source organism: Penaeus japonicus (assembly GCF_977035675.1). Taxonomy (NCBI): domain Eukaryota; kingdom Metazoa; phylum Arthropoda; class Malacostraca; order Decapoda; family Penaeidae; genus Penaeus; species Penaeus japonicus. Next base: position 30,065,603 of record NW_028234407.1, on the reverse strand, counting down.
AGGGAAGGTCCACCTCCGCCGTGACTGGGGCTGGCTGGCCTGAAACTCCCTGCAGCGCTCTTTGGCTAGAGTGCAGGCGTACCCCAGGAAGACGCGCTAGGGACTCCCTCTTCATCATTGTCACCTCTGAACCTGTGTCGACGAAGCAGGAGAATTGCCTACCTCCGACTTCGAGGACTATGAGGGGGCGTCCTCGGAACTACGGTGGAGTCGACTGGCTGCTGAGATCCCGGCTCGTAGCTACGGCCGCCCGTGGGTCGGGAGTCTGCCTCCGAGCGGCGTTGGGAAAAGGGACAAGAGACCTTGAGGTGCCCCGACTCACCGCAACGGTAGCATCGACCCCGTCCTGCCCGGCACTCGCTGGTATGGTGGCCTCCCATCCTGTGAAAATCACACCAGGGGCGCTGTCTGTTGTCCCTGCGACGTGGGGAAGGGGAGCGGCGAGGTGAAGCAGGGGCCTCGGCCGATCTCCTTACCAGCGGAGGACCATTAAGCGAGGTGTTCTCAGGGGCCTGGATGACTGGAGCCGCTTGTGGCAATATGTCCCTGTAATACTCCAGGCCGGGGATGGTTACTTCTAATTGCTGACCTGGGTTATACGCGCCAAGGGCCATCCTGTCGTCCCGCATGCCATACTGAGATGTCCACAGCCTGGACGACTGCCGGAGGAGCCCGTGGACGTCTGGTAGGGAATGCCTTGCTCCGACTACAGAGTCCCAAACCAGCTGGCACTTCTCCGCCATGGCACGGGTGGAAGGGAAATCGTGCCATAAGAGCTGCTGGCGGAGCCACCCTGGAAGCCCATCCCGGAAGGTACGCTGCATCAGGCTCTCCGCATTCCCGATGTCCAGGGGGTAATCACGAGCGCCCTGCTGCACGGCCAGCGCTACAGCACGATAAAAATCCAGAGGTCCTTGGCCAACTGCCATCCTGGCTCGAGCCAGCATATCGAAGAAATGCTTGGCCGTAGAGACACCTCTGAATTGCTCGCGGAGTCGTGCTTTGAAGTCAACCCAATCCTGGATATGGGCGAACCCAGGACTGTTGAGCACTGACCATGCGTACCCCCTTACCCGGCTGCGTGCCATCCGGATGTAGGCTTCCGATGTTGCTGGCAGGGTGGCCAGCTCTATACTGGAGATCCAGGACTCCAGCTCCTGGCTCTGCTGGATGCCCTGAGTCGAAGGAGTCTCGCCACAGAAAAAGGGCACCTCGTCCCGTCCACTGCCATAAAATGGACGAGTCCAGCTGTGGTCACCTAAGTGAACTGGAGGTGCATGCGGGTTGGCGAATGAGTGGAAGGCTGAAGGCTGGGAGGCTAGAGGCTGAGAGGCTGGAGGCTGAGCTTCACGTGCAGTGGAGATTGGAGGCTGGGTCTCAAGAGACGGGTACGGTCCCTGTGAGGGGGCCCCGTAGGACGTCCCAAGGTGGCGCACGGGCGGTTGAGGCACAGGTTCAGCCATGAAGGAAGCAGGCGGCTGCGGGGGCAGTCTAGCTGCAGACTGAGCACTCTGGTCCCGCGCTGAAGCGATCCCAACCTGGCGGGGACCCATGAGGTCCACGTCAGCGGCAGGTTGACTCCCAGACAGGAGCGGGGCAGAGCGTTGTGGAAGGCGAGGCTCTGCAGGTACCGCTGGAGGCAGATGGGAGGATTGCTCGGGTTCCTCTCCGAGGCAGGGCTGAGCTGAGGGTAGCGATGGCGGAGGGGCAGCAGAGGCCGGAGCAGCATCCTCGGTAGCCGTAGAGGGCCCAACAGGCTGGCTCTTCAGGAGGGAAGCCAGAGCCTGCATCTGCGCCTGCATGCGTCCCTCCAGGTGTTCCTGCATGCGGGCGAGCTGCCTACCCATTTGTGCCTCGAGCCGATCCACCAACCTGGCCTCCATGAGCTGCAAGCCGCTCACATCACTGCTGGCGGGTGACCCACTGTCCGAGCAGGCAGTCCCAGCAGCACCTGCACTACGGGCAACAGTGAGTCCTGGGTCCATCCCAAGGCGGGGTCCCTCGAGAAGGACTGTCTCCTCAGGGGTAGGCGGGCGCGACCCAGCCTGTGGTGCCTTGGGGCGCACCATGGTCCGAGGTGCACGTGGTCGGGTGTGACTGTGCGAGCGTGAGGGGCGTGGACGTAAGTGGTACCGAACAGACTCGCAGCCCTCCACGTCACACTTAAAAAGGTCACTGCACCCTGGCCGAGACACTGTGGAGGCACTTACAGCTAAAACGGAACACTAAAAACAAATACAAAAACATAAAAAAAAGAAACCAGTGTTAAATGCTGCAATAAAATCTATATTAAAAAAGACAAACTAAATTAAGCTGAAAAAAAAAGACAAGTTAATAAATACAGTAAAATATAATTAAAATACTGGAAATAAATTGGGCACTGGCATTAAATAAGAAAATTCAAAGTATAAGAATCACAGTAAAAAAAAACATTAAATTGTAAAAATACAGAAGACAAGTTATAAAATTAAGAAAAGCTGATAAAATTCAAAAGTTAATCAAATGCAATAAAACATTACCAGTAAAAATCATTACAATTAAAAGTTAAAGATAAATTAATAAAAGCAAGCAAACTCAAAACAGTGAAATTACTTTAAGTTAAAAGCTTAAAAAAAAGTTACTATAAAGCAATGAACTAAAATGTGAACCTGGCTGAAGGCCTTTAAAAAATTATACATAAAAGAAACATAAGCATAAAAACGACAAAACATAAAAAGATATCAATGGCAACGAGACATGTAAACAAAGCGAGAGGCCGTGGATTCGGAGGCAAAAATAATAAAAAAGAACCTCACGATCCACTCGCTGTCAACCACCTTTACTGTAGTGGGTTCGTGGGGCACTCACCCTCCTACAGGAGTTGTGGAGGAGGTTTCAAGGCGGAAGGTTGTGTGCTTGGGTTGGGCAGGAGTGTGTGTTTTCTCGTGTTCTCGTTCTAGCGTAAGTTTTTATTCTACTACATGCCTGTTCTGTGATACCTTGTTTGTTTTAATACATGTAGTAGCTTGTGCCTGACAAATAAACGTAAAGTAAAGATTCTAGCGTCTTAGTCAGTTGCCTTTATGCCGGCCCGGTTTTCCCTCTTGCCCTTCCACGCCTTCCTGCTGCAGAAGGCTCCTCTACAGCTCCTGTAGGAGGGTGAGTGCCCCACGAACCCACTACACTAGTTTGTGGAAAGAGCTGATATTTATAGTTATTGATACCATCAACAGTTCCTGCCATCTGTGTCTTTCTGTTCATTGCTCACTTTTATTAACTTATGGAGAAGGGAAAGACCGAAAATTAAGGAGAGAAAAGGCGTTTCGCAAAACTTTATTCATAAAAAGATAACTTTTTGTGGGTAAGGATATGATCAACAATTCCAAACTTTAAAATATTCAAATTTATGTATGAATACAAGTGCTGACCTCATAATAACCATAACTTGTTTAGCAAAAGAAGATTAATTACGTTTGATATCCTTATTAACGAGAATGCAAATAGCCTGAATGATTATACTGCGAAACCTTAGAATGAAGGAAGGAAGAAACAGACACAGAGAGAGGGAGGAAGATAAAGAGAGGGAAATAGGGAGGGAGGAAAGGAAAGAGAGAGAGAGAGAAACAAGACAGAAGATTGAAAGTAAGGAAGAATCAGAGAAAGGACAGAGAGGAAGACGGGAAGAAAAAGAAACAGAGAGAGAGAGAAAGAGAAAGCATGTATATCAATGTAGTGATATACATTTTGTTCAGAATATACATAAGTACTGGTTAGAATATCAGTGAAAATGATGGTAAGTTATCTATTGTATTTTCTTAATGTATTTACTTTTCTTTGACTTTTTATTTTACATTTTTTTCGTCTCTCTCCCTTTTTCATATGATAATTAACATATTTTTTTAAACCTTCTTTTATTAACCTCTGTTAATTCTGTTTACAAATTGATGATAAGCTTATAATTGATTTATTAGATATTAGTTTTATTGACATTAATTGTATACTGATAAATGAATTTCAGATGATGAACATGATATTTTTCAATACTGAAATTAACCTAATTACTAATATTTGTTCAACATAAGCAGATTAATTACATCTAATATCCTTACTGACTAGAATACAAACAGCGTGAATGATATACAATCTGAATATAATGATATACAATACAATGATATACAATGTGAATACTTACAATCATTAAGATGATCGAATGAAGAAAGTTAAACAACAGACCAATTAAGAGTGGAAATCAAATTAAAAGGAAAGGTAAACGTGACAAAAAGTTTATAATAAAAGAGTTGGAGATATATAATGACCAATTTGCATCATTACCATCTAGATCTTGGTGGTACAGGTGGCAAAGCATCTACCTCGTCTCATCAGGTTGGTTCCACCGCTACAGGTTCCTGGGTTCGAGACCAGAAAAGTCTTTCCTCGGGAAAAGTTAACGGGTGTTCTTGGCACTTGCTCGTGTTTGGTAGACTTTTTACTCCTTCACTTTGATTTCTAAAAATAGCAAATCAAATCTAAATGAAACGGTTACATAATGAGTTTTACCGCTATTGCTGTTTTATTGGGAATAATATCGATATAATTGATAGGGGTATCAGGTTTCTAAATTTACATCATTAAACTGATGAGCTAGGGGGCGCCCGGGATTGAACCAGGGACCTCTCGATCTGCAGTCGAATGCTCTACCGCTGAGCTACACCGCCATATATATTATCTATATATCTATTTCACACGTGTTCAGAGAGAGGGAATAGTAGGAATTTGTCCCGAGCAATTGTCACCAGTCATCAGATTTGGTGGACCAACACTGAAGGAGCAATTGCCATCTTTATCCAGAGTATGACGCCAAACTGCCTCAACTGATAAAGTGGAGGACCAGCACCTCCCCCAGGCTAAGCTGACACTTGGAAACATCTGGCTGGTAGTACTGGTGTCCACATTTTAGCACTTGTGCTGTGTTGAAAGAAATCACTGGGCAGCAGCAGTGGTATATGGACTTGGCTGGCAGATTATAACTTGGAATAATAGGAGGCATCGTCCAGCCCTAGGTAGCTGGACTATGCCCTAGTTAATTGGGGCTGCGCTGTGGAAAGAAATTGGATACCTACCACACTCTTCTCTCTCCTTGTAAAACCATGAACATGGCCGCAACCGTCAGAATCTGACAGGGCACCCGAAGAAGTTATGTCATTATCATTTCACACTAGTGAGATTCATTTATCAAATGAAACTTACAAAGCCATTATGGCCAGAAGGGGCTTTTTGGTAGAAGTAAAAAAATGTGTTATATCTATTACATTTTCTTTTGTGAACATATATATCTATACATTTATACATACATTTATATATATATATATATATATATATATATATATATATATGTGTGTGTGTGTGTGTGCATAAATATATGTATGTATATACATATATATGTGCGTATATATATATATATATATATATATATATATATATATATATATATACATATATATATATATATATATATATATATACATGTATATGCACGTGTATATATAAAGCGAGAGAAAGAGGGAGGGAGATAAATAGATAGATTGAAAATAGATTTTGATAAATATACTGAGCTCTATCTCTCTATATATATCTTTCTTTACTTCTATCCATTTATATCTATACATACATAGAAAAGCAGACTCACACGCATACACTCACACATGTGCATATGCGTATATACAAACACACGCGCGCACACAAAATAGAGCTTTCTGCCAAAGGGAAGCCCGGGCGCCCGGGATTGAACCAGGGACCTCTCAATCTGCTGTTGAATTCTCTACCACTGACCTTGACCCCTCTGGTTTGACAAAATTTTCATAATATTTGCTTATATCTATGTGATAATATACGGTTGTGTGTGTGTGTGTGTACATATATCATTAAATGCATATGTGTGTGTGTGAATGTATATATATGTATATAATATGCATATACATATATATATATATATATATATATATATATATATATATATATATATATATATATATATTATATATACGTAAATATATATATATATATACATATATATATACATATATATATATATATATATATTATATACGTAAATATATATATATATATATATATATTATATACGTAAATATATATATATATACATATATATATATATATATATATATATATATATATATATATATATCAAGGTAATTCTAAGAAGGGACCTCTTATATCCAACTCGGCATCTTACCTTAAACTCCTCAGGATAGGAACTCCTAAGATTCAAGACAGATTCAGTTCAGATTTACATACAAATATATACATATATATACATATAAATGTGTATATACATATATATATATGTTTATATACATAAATGTATATGCATGTATATATGATTTACAAAAAATATATGATATCTATATATATTACATACGATATATAGAGAGGGATATGTATTTAAGAATTCTACTCTCTCTCTTTAACATATATGCAATGTATATATATTTATATACATATATATATATATATATTTATATATAATGTAGTGATTTGTATATTACATAATATATCCTACATCATATATATATATAGATAGATATAGATATAGAAACAGATATGTATGTATAAATGTGCATGTACAATTACATATATACATCTATATATACATATATATGTATGTATATATATACATGTGTATGTGCGTGTGCACATATACATATATTCATACATATATATATATACATACATACAAACACGTATTATTGTGTTGGCGACACAAAATGTAATAGATAAAAGAAAATCCTTTTACCACAAAGCCACTTCTAGCCATGATGGCTCTGCTAGTTTCCTTTTGATAAATGAATATCACTGGTGTGAAATGATAAAGACATAACTTCTTCGGGTGCCTCGTCAAACTCTGACGGTGGCGACCATGTTCATGGTTTTACAAGGAGAGAGAAGAGTGTGGTAGGTATCCAATTTCTTTCCACAGCGCAGGCCCAGCTGACTAGGGCGTAGTCCAATGAACTAGGATTGGACTATGCCTGTTATTGTTCCAAGTTATAATCTGCCAGCCAAGTCCATCCATCACTGCTGCTGCCCAGTGATTTCTTTCAACAGAGCACAAGTGCTAAAATGTGGACACCAGTACTACCAGCCAGATGTTTCCTAGCGTCGGCAGGCCTATCTTGGGGGAAAGGTACTTGTCCTCCACTTTATCAGTTGAGGCAGTTTACCGTCATACTCTGGATAAAGATGGCAATTGCTCCTTCAGTGTTGGTCCACCAAATCTTGTGACTCGGGACAAATTCATAATATATACTCTTTCTCTCTCTCTATACGTGTGAAATAGATATAAGGTCAATATATATGGGGGTGTAGCTCAGCGGTAGAGCATTCGACTGCAGATCGAGAGGTCCCTGGTTCAATCCCGGGCGCCCCCTAGGTCATCAGTTTAATGATGTAAATTTAGAAACCAGATACCCCTATCAATTATACCGATATTATGAAAAATAAAACAGCAGTAGACGTAAAACTCATTATGTAACCGTTTCATTTAAACTAGATTTGTTATTGTTTAGAAATCAAATCAAAGGAGTAAAAAGTCTCGAGGAAAGTTTCAAAATAATCAAAGAATTCAAGTGTATCACTTCCAAATTGTTAGTGAATCAGTGCAAAACAACCACCCAATCGGACCTACCAGAAACATACAGATTTCAACAAATTAAAAATCTGGAGGCCTGTGCTGCCTTCCCTGCATTGTTACCGACCGAGATGACCTATGTCCTCGAGCGGGAGACGTTATCTCCGAAGAGAACACTCGTGAACCGCCAAACATGAGCAAGTGCCATGAACACCTGATAATTTTTCCCGAGGAAAGACTTCTCTGGTCTCGAACCCGGGAACCTGTAGCGGTGGAACCAACCTGATGAGACGAGGTAGATGCTTTGCCACCTGTACCACCGAGATCTGGATAAGTAAGTAGCTAATTGATCATTATATATCTCCAACTCTTTTATTATAGATCTTTTGTCACTTTTACCTTTCCTTTCCTAAACAAATATTAGTAATTAGGTTAATTTCAGTATTGAAAAATATCCTGTTCATCCTCTGAAATTCATTTATCAGTATACAATTAACGTCAATAAAACTGAATATCTAATAGATCAGTTATAAGCTTATTATCAATTCTTAAACAGAATTAATAGACGTTATAAAAAGAAGGTTTTAATGAATCATGTTAATTATTACATGAAAAAGGAAGAGAGACCAAAAAAGTATAAGATAAAATCTCAAAGAAAAGTAAATACATTAAGAAAATACAATAGATTACTTACCATTATTTTCACTGATATTCTAACCAATACTTATGTATATTCTGAACAAAATGTATATCTCTACATGATATCTTAACAATATCGTGCTATCTCTTTCTTTCTCTCTCTCTGTCTTTCTGTTTCTCTTTCTTCCCGTCTTCCTCTCTGTCCTTTCTCTGACTCTTCCTTACTTTCAATCTTCTGTCTGATTGTTTCACCCACTTTCCCCCTTCTCTTTCTCTCTCATTTTCTATCTCTTTCTCCTTGTTTTTTTCTCTCTCTTTTTCCTTTCCTCCCTCCCTATTTCCCTCTCTTTATCTTCCTACCTCTCTTTCTGTCTGTTTCTTCCTTCAATCATTCTAAGGTTTCGCAGTATAATCATTCAGGTTATTTGCATTCTCGCTAATAAGGATATCAAACGTAATTAAACTTCCTATGCTAAACAAGTTATGGTTATCATGAGGTCAGCACTTGTATTCATACATAAATTAGAACATTTTTATGTTTGGAATTGTTGATCATATCCTTACCCACAAAAAGTTTTCTTCTTTTTATGAATAAAATATTGCGGAACGTCTTTTCTCTCCTTAATCCTCGCTCTTTCTCTTCTCCATAAGTTAATAAAAGTGAGCAATGAACAGAGAGACAGATGGCAGGAACTGTTGATGGTGTTAATAACTATAAATATCTGCTCTTTCCACAAACTAGATTGATATATAAGATTTTGCAGGTTGTCAGTAATGAAGTTTTAATCTATAGTCATTTTTGTAATAAAACTCGTTTTTAATTTTCCATATAAAATTTAAAAGAAAATAGTAAAGTTATTTATTATCAATAATTAAACAACTTGAAATTTCCAATGAGTTTTCCTCTGTTCATCTTTCCTTCTTCCGTGTTTTTCATAATAACATATATTATGCAAAATAAACATTTCATCATACGGTAATCTTTTATTTTACTTGTAGATTTGTAGATTCTTACCCAAGTAGTTTTTAAACTAATTGGTTTGTAAATACTATGTCTCCGAAATCTGAATAAAAAAGACAAAATATTTGCAATGACAATAAACAAATGTTCGCCTTCTCAATATGTACTCTGTGCCCATCTCAAAAGTTAATAGCACAACAAAGTAAGATCTAAATCCACAGTACCAAGAGGCAAAAGGACGGGGTCCGTTTCGGGAGTTGGCTGTCTTGTATGAAAGGGAGGCTTAACCAACAATGTATAAGTTGGCAGTCACCTACTATAGCCCTCATAATCACTAACACTAAGGGATGCGTTTGCTAGGAAAATAATGAATATTTTGTATGTCCCAATACAAATAATGACAGTTTTCTTTGACATCTTTTCCTTTCTCAGTAATAGGAGAGCTGTTTTTAAGGCATTGCTTGCAATGACCATAAAGATGCATTGAAAGTCAACACTAAATAACATAAAGAATTCAGTTCATTCAATCAAACAGACACATCGTACAATAATAAACCTCCGCAGCGTTGCAATTGCATGGATAGTTCCTTGGCCCTCTTGAAATATATCGGACTCGCATTGCACGTCTATTTCAATGTATGGTGAGTTCCATATGAAGACAAAACACGTGAGGTCTGAAACGGGAAGAAGCGTGTATGTCAAGACCTTTCAGTATAGACCAGATTTTGTACATCTTCCGCAAATTAACAGACATGCCAATCCTCACGGTCGATAACTTGGGGCATGCACAGAACACCAAAATGTTCAAGCGACAACCATGTGTTCTTCAAACTCTTTTCCGTCGCGACTCAGTTAGGTTTCATGTATTACGCGCACCTATTGGGCAGTATTATACACTAATCAGTAATTTTTACACTTTTCTTCGTCGTGTTATCTACTTTATCCCATTGTCTAATTTATATCACTCTCCTTTTTAGTGAGATGCTGTGACCCACTGATGGGTAGGTGAGGCAGCGATCCATATCTTGAAGAACGCTGACTCACAGTGATCTCACCTAATTTTGGGAAGATGGGTTGAAAGAAAAATTAAATCTTTCCATTAGAATGCCATCCAACAAACGGGATTGGATTATTGAAATGTATTTCAGCCTAGCAGGCACAACACACACAGAGCAGGCAGCGCTTTTCAAATTATCATACTATAATGTTTATTCACAGGGGGCGCCCGGGATTGAACCAGGGACCTCTCGATCTGCAGTCGAATGCTCTACCACTGAGCTACACCCCCATATACCTTCTTTAGATTTTTATATCTATTTCACACGTGTTGAGAGAGAGAGAGTATATATTAGGAATTTGTCCCTAGTAATTGTTACTAGATTTGGTTGACCAACACTGAAGAAGCAATTGCCGTCTTTATCCTGAGTATGACGGTAAACTGCATTAACTAGCATCTTCCCCCAGGCTAAGTCTGGTATATTAATCAAAATACCTGTCTATCAAAATCTATTTTCAGTTTATCTATTTATCTCATTCCCTCTGTCTCTCTCTCTCTATATATATACAAGCATATATATAATATAAATATATATATATATATATATTTATATATATATATATAGATAGATAGATATATGTATGCACAGAAATACATATATATGTATACATATGCACATATATAGATAATATATATACATACACATATACACATATGTTGACAAAACAAAATGTAATAAACTTTTTTTTCCTTCTACCAAAAAGCCCCTTCTGGCCATAATGGCTTTGCCAGTTTCTTTTGGATGAATGAATATCTCTGGTGTGAAATAATAAAATCATAACTTTTTCGGGTCCCCTGTCAGACTCTGACGCTGGCGACCATGTTCATGGTTTTACAAGTTTGTACAGCTTGTGTTTAATACCACAACAAAGTAAGATCTAAATCCACAGTACCAAGAGGCAAAAGGACGGGGTCCGTTTCGAGAGTTGGCTGTCTTGTATGAAAGAGATGCTTAACCAACAATGTATAAGTTGGCAGTCACCTACTATAGCCCTCATGGTCACTAACACTAAGGGATGCGTTTGCTAGAAAAAAATATTTTGTCTGTCCCAATACAAATTATGACAATTTTCTTTGACATCTTTTCCTCTCTCAGTGGAAGGAAAGCTGTTTTGAAGGCATTGCTTGCGGTGACCATAATGAATTTCCTTACGTGTTTCGGTCACAGTAGTTTCAAGAATCGGGAAATTTGAATTCAACGCTGATACTGATATTAAAAGCTTTCGTTTTGTTTACATGGGTATATTCCACAAAACGAGAATGTCTTCCCATTCGGGCGATGATATATCCTTTTGCGTCTGACAACCTTGAAGGTTCTCTTTTGGGATTTCCTTATCGTTTTTCTCTTCTTTTTGTGAGTCATATCTAAAATTTGAATATCTTACAACTTATTAGAATATGAACTTGAATTGTTCCCAGAGTACAGGACTTACGGTGTTATTACTAAGAGTTATTGCTCACAGGAACTTCACCTCATGTTCACGTGTGATTGACGATGTTGTCAGTACATGACATGATTTGTAAGATGAATTCGTTTTATCTGCACACATGCAGGATTATGCTTTGAGATTGTAAGTCAACGCTAAAACAGCGATTTGTCAAAGTCCATTGTCATTGTGTATGCGCACCAAAACCTAGATTAAACTTTGATAAGGTGTTAACTTTTGTGGTGCATACATAAGGCCTTAGTTTGATAAGAAGGGGTTCTACTGCTGAAAAAAAGATGCATCTAAAGTAAACGCTAAATAACAACAACAACAAAAATCAGTTCATTCAATCAAACAGACACATAGTTGCAATTGCATGGATAGCTCCTTGGCCCTCTTGATATAAATAGGACTCGCAGTGCACGTCTACTTCCGCGTATGGTGAGTTCCATCTGAAGACAAAACATGTCTGAAACGGGAAGAAGTGTGCATGTCGAGACCTTCCAGGATAGACCAGATCTTGTACATCTTCCGCAAATTAACAGACAAATGCCAATCCTCACAGTCGGTAACACAGGGCATGCATAGAATGCCAAAATATTCATGCAACAACCATGTGGGCGAACCAAATTTCAGTGTAAATTCTTCATGATTAGTGGTGTTATCAATGAAGTACAAAAAATCGGTAATTTTTTTTTATAAGATAACTTTATATAAAGATACATTCGCATAGCAAATACGAAATGGGTTTTATTTGCTAGGTCACATTTTTTCTTATAGGACACGGCCTTCAACTGTTCCATTTTTCTCTTCTTGCAGTGGGGATGAGCAGGGTCTGAATATTTTGCTTTTACGTAGGTTGAGAAGGGAACTTGAAAATATCCCTTAACACCTACAGGAAGGGTTCTGAGGAAAAGCTTATAACGTTTGTAAAGAGCAACGCTAACGAACGGGATTGGATTATTGAAATGTAATTCGGTTTAGCAGGCACAACAGACACACCAGGGATCGCTTTTCAAATGATCATCCTATGATTCAAAGACAAATAATTATTTTCAGGGGGCGCCCGGGTTTGAACCAGGGACCTCTCGATCTGCAGTCGAATGCTCTACCACTGAGCTACACCCCCATATACTTATAGACGATTTTTATATCTATTATACAGAGAGAGAGAGAGAAAGGATATATTAAAAATAGGACTCGCAGTGCACGTCTACTTCCACGTATGATGAGTTCCATCTGAAGACAAAACACGTGAGGTCTGAAACGGGAAGAAGCGTGTATGTCAAGACCTTCCAGGATAGACCAGATCTTGTACATCTTCCGCAAATGAACACACAGATGCCAATCCTCACAGTCGGTAACACAGGTCATGCACAGAACACCAAAATATTAATGCAACAACCATATGGGCGAACCTAATGCAAATTCTACGAACGTATAACGTACATGACATTCAATTGTTCATTTTTTCTCTTCTTGCAATGGGGATGAGCAGGATCTGAATATTTTGTTTTTACGCAGGTTGAGAAGGGAATTGAACGTGCATGAAAATATCTTATAACACCTACGTGAAGGGTTCTGAGGAAAAGCTTACAACTTTTGGTAAAGAGCAGGGCTACTCAACGGGCAGCCCGTGATCTGAATCCGACCCTTCTAAGAGTGGTGGTGGGACCCCGAGCTCCGGGAGGAGATAGATCTAATTATATAACATGAAGGTCCTGGCGATGGATTCTTTCAAGTTTATTTTCTCGACTGACTTTAGGCTCTAAATTCAGTATAAGTAAGTCAAAGAGTGAATATGGAATGAATGCAAATCATGTGGCTACATTATCCTGTACTCAGATTAGTTGTTTTATTTTCATGATTGCATGTGAAATATCTATCCGAACCTCCGCATACATTGGAACCTGTGTAACTGAACCTTCGTTCATAAAGGTTGAGTTACCATGGTGTAGAAACTGCGGTAAACGATAAGCATTATCGTTATTCCCTTTCTGCAGTGTTCTTCAAACTTTTTTAAATTTTATATCTATCAGCTTGCTTCCAGCGCTGCAGGTTCCCGGGTTTGAGACTAGAGTGAAGTTTCCTCGGGAAAAGTTAACAGGTGTCCTTGGCACTTGCTCGTGTTTGGCGGTTCACGAGTGTTCTCTTCGGAGATAACGTCCCCCTCTCGAGGTCATAGGTCACTCCGGTCGGCAATTATGTAGGGAAGGCAGCACAAGCCTCTAGATTATAAGTCTTGAAATCTGTATGAGTTTTTGGTTGGTCCGATTGGATGGTTGTTTTTGCTGTGATTCTCGATTAATTTGGAACAGAAAGACTTTGGTTATTCAGAGTATTTGAAACTTTCCTCGATATCTTTTTTTACCCCTTCACTTTTATTTATTTGATTTCTAAACAATAGCAAGTCTAGTTGAAATAAAACGGTTACATAATGAGTTTTATCGCTATTGCTGTGTTTTATTGGGCACAATAACGATATAATTGATAGGGATATCTCGGTTATGCATTTTACAATCCAGTACCACATTATCACGTTTTCAAATGTTTGGACAACTAGGCATACCAACTAGTATGACACTGGTCCCCTTGTTCTCACAGGTGTAGGATTAACATCAAAGGTTAATTTGATGACATTTCCGGAACTACTCCGCTGCTGCCTTGTTATTTGCAATGGGAGTTGAAGCACCAAACGGAGTATTTGACTTTGTGGGCCCTCAATCTGCATTCTTCCAGTATTCAGCTGCTATCCATTCCCTTTGCAAGTTATCCTCTTCAAGATTAGCATCTGTCTACCTTGTTGCACAATCGAACTAAGATAAGGTCTCGTATCAACATGAAAATTAAACATTCAACAGATAATCATTAGTGTATCAGCAAAATGTGAATGGTAAAGTAGTGGAGTTTTAAAGGTTCCAGTGTTTTCCAGAAGGAAAGCACTGATGCGATTAAAAATTAATAACCTAGAAATTAATTATTCATGGTACTGTAACCCACACACATCCTTCGCAAACTTCCCGTTAGTTAATTACATGTATAATATGCTATCAGTATGATTGAATGTCAAGAGATAAAGAGAAACGACGGAAAAGGTTGAGAATGATAAAAAGGCTAAAAAATAATAACAAGTGTAACCAACTAGAAATATTTGCATCGCCATTAACGTCATGCACACAAAAAAAGTCATTTTATCTCGCATGTCTGTTTTTGGCTTTCCTTTGCCGGAATTATGCAACCTGCTGTTCACTTTGTGATTTAGCAACTATTTGATAAATTGATATGAATATCCCTGAAAAAATGAATATTCTGAAAATGAATACTTATTACAACATACTACTTCAGCGCTAGCAAACTATAAAAGATTTTGGAAGTATGTGTGTATATATATGTATATATATATATGTATGTATGTATGTACATATGTATATATGTATATATATATAAATGTGTATATATATATATATATATATATATATATATGTATGTATATATGTAAATATGTAGTCGCTTGTATTTCTATGGAATTGGTTAGTAAGATCTCTATATATTATATATTGTTTACATCTGAAGATTTATTTCATTCTGTTAAATATTTGTCGCCACTGAGGGGGCGCCCGGGATTGAACCAGGGACCTCTCGATCTGCAGTCGAATGCTCTACCACTGAGCTACACCCCTATATAATGTGTAGACATATGTATTATATATGTATATATATATGTATTATATATACATATGTATGTATTATATATACATATATATGTATTATATATACATATATATGTATGTATATGTATATGTATGTATATATATGTATATACGTGTGTGTATGTGTATGTATATATATATATATATATATATATATATATATATATATATATATATATATACTCTCTCTCTCTGAACACGTGTATAATACATATAAAATTCAATTGGTATTCTATGGGGGTGTAGCTCAGTGGTAGAGCATTCGACTGCAGATCGAGAGGTCCCTGGTTCAATCCCGGGCGCCCCCTGAAAATAGTTATTTGTCTTTGAATCCTAGTATGATCATTTGAAAAACGATGCCTGCACTCTGTGTGTTCTGCCTTCTAGGCCGAAATGCATTTCAATTACTAACACTAAAGGATGAGAGTGCTATAATAAAAACACTATAATAATGAATAAAAAAAATCGTCTGTCTCAATGCAAATAATAACAGTTGTCTTTGACATATTTTCCTTTCTCAGTGGTAGGAAAGCTCATTTGAAGGCTTTACTTGCGATGACCGTAATGAATTACCTCACGTGTTTGAGTCACAGTAGTTTCAAGAATCGGGAAGATTGAATTCAACGCTGATACTGATATTAAAAGATTTCGTTTTCTTTTCACGCGTATATTCCACAAAACGAGAATGTCTTCCCATTCGGGCAAAAACATTTCCCTTTGTGTCCGGAAACCTCGAAGGTTCTCTGTGGGATTTACTTATCGTTTTTCTCTTCTTTAGTGAGTCATATCTAAAATTTGAATATATCACAACTTATTAGAATATGAACTTGGTGAATTAATTCACAGAATACACCTTTGGCATGAAAACGCTAGAACTTATGGTGTTATTCGTAAAGTTATTGCTCATAGAAACTTCATCTCATGTTCTCGTGTGACTGACGATGTTGTCAATACATGTCATGATTTGTAAGATGAATTCGTTTTATCTGCACGCATGCAGGATCAAGCTTTGAGCTCGTAAGTCAACGCTAATCCAGAAATTTCTCAACGTCCACTGTCATTGTGTATGCGTACCGAAACCTAGATTAAAATTTGATAAGGTGTTAACTTTTGTGCCTTAGTTTCATATGAAGGGATTCTACTGCTGAAAAAATGAAGATGCATCTAAAGTAAGCACTAAATAGCATAAAGAATTGAATTCATTCAATCAGACACATCGTTGCAATTGCATGGATAGCTCCTTGGCCCTCTTAATATAAACAGGACTCGTAGTGCACGTCTATTTCAATGTATGGTGAGTTCCATCTGAAGACAAAATATGTCAGGAACGGGAAGAAGCGTGTAGACCTTCGTGGATACACCAGATCTTGTACATCTTCCGCAAATTAACAGACAGATGCCAATCCTCACAGTCGGTAACACAGGGAAGGGAACTATAAGTGCATGAAAATATCTTATAACACCGACAGGAAGGGTTCGAAAAGCTTACAACATTTGGTAAAGAGCAGGGCTACTCAACGGGCAGCCCGTGATCTGAATCCGACCCTTCTAAGAGTGGTGGTGGGACCCCGAGCTCCGGGAGGAGATAGACCTAATCATATAACATGAAGGTCCTGGCGATGGATTCTTACAGGTTTATTTTCTCGACTGACTATAGGCTTTAAATTCAGTATGAATAAGTCAAAGAGTGAATATGGAATGAGTGCAAATCATGTAGCTACATTACCCTGTACTCAGATTAGTAGTTTTATTTTCATGATTGCATGTAAAATATTTATCCGAACCTCCGCATACATTGGAACCTGTAACTGAACCTTCGTTCATAAAGGTTGAGTTATTATGGTGTAGAGACTGCGGTAAACAATAGACATTATCATTATACCCTTTCAGCAGTGTTCTTTTTTTTTTTTTTTTTTTTCAAATTTATATCAGCTTGCTTCCAGCGCTGCAGATTCCCGGGTTTGAGACTTTTCCTCGGGAAAAGTTAACAGGTGTCCTTGGCACTTGCTCGTGTTTGGCGGTTCACGAGTGTTCTCTTCGGAGATAACGTCCCCCACTCGAGGTCATAGGTCACTCCGGTCGGAAACCATGCAGGGAAGGCAGCACAAGCCTCTAGATTATAAGTCTGTTGAAATCTGTTTGAGTTTCTGGTTGGTGTGATTGGGTGGTTGTTTTGCTGTGATTTTCGATTAATTTGGAACAGAAAGACTTTGGTTATTCAGAGTATTTGAAACTTTCCTTGATATCTTTTTTTACCCCTTTATTTTTATTTATTAGATTTCTAAACAATAGCAAATCTAGTTGAAATAAAGCGGTTATAAAAGGAGTTTTATTGCTATTACTGTCTTTTATTATGCACAATAACGATACAATTGATAGGGATATCTCGGTTCTGCATTTTACAATCCAGTACCACCTTATCACGTTTTTAAATGTTTGGGCAGCTAGGCATACCAACTGGTATGACACT
>NW_028234407.1:30027712-30030212 GCF_977035675.1 Penaeus japonicus | reverse complement strand
CTGAATTAGAATAGTCATTGAATAGTGAGTGAATAGATGATAAACTGGATTAAAAAAAGAGAAAGGGAGAGGGGGGATAGTTCAAGGCAATCACTGAAGTTAGCCGTAGTTTCGGATAATCAAAAGCGAGGTTGAATGTGATTAACCTTATTTGAAGTCACCTCACTTCACTTCCCTGTCTTTTTTTTCAATATGTGTTGCAGTCAGCGTCGAGCGGTGATACTCCACATAATAGAAGGTTGATCATGTATATGTAAAAAATATTAAGGAAATCGCGCACACACACACACACACACACACACACACACACACACACACATATATATATATATATATATATATATATATATATATATATATATATATGTGTGTGTGTGTGTGTGTGTGTGTGTGTGTGTGTGTGTGTGTGCACATATATGTATGTATTCAAAATCATTCCTGCTTACTGTCGGAATATATACATATCTATTCACATACACACACATACGTACATGCATACATACATACATATATGTGCATTTATATATATACACATATATATACATATATATATATATATATATATATATATATATATATATGTGTGTGTGTGCACATTATATATATATATATATATATATATATATATATATATATATATATATATATATATGTATATATATATATATTAAATATCATTTATATATATATACAAATTTATATGTATATATATATAAAAAATTATATGTATACATATACATATATATGCATATATATCTTTCTATATGCATTTACATGTATATATGTATGAATGTATATATATACATATATACATACACACACACACACATGCACACATTCATATATGTATACATGTATGTATACATATGTGTGTTTATATACATATATATATGTATATATATATATATATATAGAGAGAGAGAGAGAGAGAGAGAGAGAGAGAGAGAGAGGGCGGAGGGGGACAGGGATAAAGAAAGAGAGAAAATGAACAAATAATGCGAATAAAGCGTCGAACAAAATAGCAATCCATTACCACAGAACTGAATTACCATTGTATTACAAACCCCGATAGCAGTGAATGGTACTTGATCAATGTTGAATGGTGCAGTAGCATGGAATGAATCATTTAGTGGTTTGCAAAGGGAGTGATAAGGATTTTTACGAACTGAAAGAGAGTCGTAATGATTTCTTGTCTGTCTATTTGTCTATTCGTCTATCTCAAATATTAAACGCGTTTAACCTCACATGTAAGCATATATATGTCTGTGGGTATGTCTGTATTTGGAATACCTGTATAGTAAAATCTCTCTAAGTGTGGTTAATGCTCACAACATAATTGTGATAATAAACCCAAAATACAATTTAGTGAAAATAGGGTTATTTGCGTCATTCCATTAGTAGCTATAAAAGAATCGAAATTCCTTAACATCTGCCTAAGTGTTTTTATAGATCTTCTAAATGCAAATATTAGTTAATGCCTCTTCCTTATATACCTCGTGAATGCATTAGATGCTGCTCCTAACATAACTGCCTTCGTAATTTAGTTCAATTCACCAAAATATTAATAAAAAGTTGATCCATATGATAATGTCAATCAGTGATAAGGTGCATATATATCAGATATTCTTCAAAATAACATATGATGGGACCCACTGATATATCAACAGGTAGCCATGAATTATGCAATCTATCTTTAATTCATGTGTTATTCAGATACACTTTATGTATCGATAGTCAGTCAAGAGAAAAGACAGCGTCATATGCTAAGTACAAGAGATATTTACATATTTCACCCAAATATACTTTTAAAGAATATTGGTAGTTTTACATAGCATTCATGTACATAAAACTTAGAAGTTTGCCGTAGTGTAAAATGTGTATGAAGCACATTCTATACACGCGCGAACAATTAGACAAGAGAAAAGAAGAAGATAATAATGGTGAATATTCCAGAATGCGTTATCATGAATTTGGGTGCGTGTTGGTGTGAATTAAGCCATAAGCTTTAGGTACACGGACGAGGTTGCAGTGGTATGGTGGATGTATGTACATGTGCATGTTTGTGTATATACACACATATCTATATTAACATAATACACACGCACACACACACACACACACACACACGCACACACACATATATATATAAATATATATAGATACATATATGAATATGTATATATAAATAGATATATATTTATACATATATTTATTTACACATATGTATACATAAATATGTATATACATATATATACATATATATGTATACATATATATGTATACATATATATGTATATATATGTATATATATATATATGTATATATACATATACATATATATATAAACATACATATATATGTATGTATATACATATATATATGTGTGTGTGTTTGTGTGTATATATACATATATATATATATATATATATATAAATATATACATACATACATATATATGTGTATATCTGTATCTATACACACACACACACACACACACACA
>NW_028234407.1:29995212-30007712 GCF_977035675.1 Penaeus japonicus | reverse complement strand
TGCCGTTCTCTCTTATTTCTGCTAATGTGTTGGATAATGCGAAGGTAATGAGGATGAGATTGTTGTTGGTTTTAGGGGTTTGATGGAGTAGTGGTGGTGTTTGGAAAAAAAAAATGGAGACTGATAAAGGCTGTTTAACCTTTTCCCTAAATAGTGCATTTGTTCTAGGTCGTTTACGTGGCCAGGAACCCGAAGGATACTATGCTCTCCTATTTGCATCATCACCGCCTATTCCGCGAACAGGAATTCGTGGGTTCCCTCGAGAAGTTCGTCGATCATTTCGTTAACGATAATTGTAAGTGTAAGGTGAAATAGAAGCAAATAATTAACTAGTTTCTTCCTGGTTTTAATGCCACTGTGGGGAGTCGCCGTTGCGGATTTTCCATGGTCTTCTTCGCACAGTCTTTCCAGCGTCGTTTCGACCGCCCTCTCTTCTTCACTTCGACCACCATCCTCCGCGTTCTCTTCCCACCCTACCCTTCGTCTCTTCTGACCACATGCCCCAGAAACTTCGGTCTGGTTTCGCCTAACCTAGCTGACAGTTCCTCCACTCCCGGGGTCTCACGGATAACCTCGTTTTTGACTCTGCCCAGTTTCGTTTTATCCAGGGAGAAATGTAGTGTCTTCATCTCTTCCACCAACAACTTATTTTCCTGACCCTTTGTGCCGAAACTGCCTCAATACCTCCTTGATGGCTGGCCTCACCTGTTATAACCTCCTCTTGAGTTTGCTCTCCGATCATACATAACTCCCATGATTTTCTTCCCATTCTCTCTCTCTCTCTCCCTCTCTCCCTCTCCTTTAGAAGCCTCCCTTGATATAATTTATGCCGCCAGTGGTGTACGGGCCGTACTGGCTGCACCTGAAGGAGGCGTGGGAGCGCCGCGACCACCCCAACCTGCACTTCGTCTTCTATGAGGACCTCAAAGCGGACATCATGAGCGAACTGAAGAGGCTGGACGCTTTCCTAGGGACGGGACTCTCTCACGACCAGCTCGCCAACGTGAATAACCTTTTTTATGTGTATTTACTGATTGATTGCATGACTTATAGGTTATTCTCTTTGTAATACTTACTGAACTATGACCATTCACAGGTCGACAGTATCTGTCTTTCATTTCCTTTATCTAATGATCTTGTTGTCACTATTGGTATTATATGAATTTATTTTTTTATCAAAATAGATATATCTTTATTAACTGGTTTACATTCTATCACTGAATTTTCGAATACTCAGCTATAACATTTCCATAGGTGGCCAAGTACACCAGCTTCGGGGAGATGAAAGCGAGGGAAGAGAAAACCCTCGACAAAGAATTCATGAACAACGAAGCCTTTGTTAATCAGGAAGTCCGCAATAAGGACGGAGGCTTCTTCAGACAGGGTGGGTGTACAGCGTTTGTGAATATGTGTGTTATATGTGTTATATATATATATATATATATATATATATATATATATATATATATATATATATATATATATATATGTGTGTGTGTGTGTGTGTGTGTGTATGTGTGTGTGTGTGTGTGTGTGTATGTGTGTGTAATATGTATGTTTATATATATATATATATATATATATATATATATATATATATATATATATACATATATATATATATATATATATATATATATATATATATATATATATATATATATATATATATATATACATATACATCATCAAACTGTCAAGAATAGAAGGTAATGCCTATCTTTTGTTTATGTATTTGCTATTTTTTTCCCGAAACTATGCTTATTATGATACAAATGGCTGTACTTAGGTAAAGCCAATGCTATCTTCACACCTCTCTATTTCACTCGTTTTCTGTTTTTATTTTTGTGTGTGCGTGTGTTTTTACCATTTATTCACATTTAGATTTTAAAGATACGAATATGCACGTTTTATCCCATTCTGATATTTCGTTAGGAATATTATAAATTCTTGTCAACGAATGGATAAAAGAAATACGGCAGAATTGTCCATGTGTTTTATCCAATGCAAACTATTCTAGCAATATCCTAAATGATATGTCTTTCAAATATATGATTACTGAACATTATTAATCCTAATCGTATTGTTATAATCTTTCAGGCAAGGCAGGCGACTGGAAGAATAAATTGAGTACCGAATTAGTGGAGAAAATGGAAAAATGGATAAGTCAGAAGTGCGATTTTGGAATAAATTTTAAGTAAAAGGGAAAGATGTGACTTTTTAGAATTGAAAGGCAAAATATTCTAACGTACTGATAAAAAAAAAAAAATGTTAAACACATGAAGATTTATTTTTTGAATTGTATTTGTTTCTTCTTTGTAACTTTGTATTGGACGCATAAAAAGAATATATTTTATTGGTCGTTAATACTGCTTAATAACAGAGGTTTGAAAATTATATAATGGGTTTAGAATTGTATTGGATAGTTTCTTTGAAAATAAAATATCCCCATTATAATATAGTTTCTGTTATCAAAATGCCAAATGATTATTGGCAGCTGTGTGGTGTGTGTGTGTGTGCGTGTGCCTGTGCGTGTGCGTGCGTGTGTGTGTGCGTGTGTGTGTGTGTGTGTGTGTGTGTGTGTGTGTGTGTGTGTGTGTGTGTGTGTGTGTGTGTGTGTGTGTGTGTGTGTGTGTGTGTGTGTGTGTGTGTGTGTGTGTGTGTGTGTGTGTGTGTGTGTGTGTGTGTGTGTTTTAGAGAGGGAGAGAGAGAGAGCAGGATAAAGCATGCATACATAGAAGATAGATGGGTAATATTTATATTATTATATATCTGCCATGGTACACATCTAGAATTTGTTCTTGTGCCATAAGACTATTCACATACTATGTATATTCTTTATCAAAAAGTCATTCAACCAAAAAAAAAAGTATATTTTGTCAGAATATCAAAAAACCTATCAAATGCATAACAAGAGAAATAATGGAAAAAGTTATTGATATGTCTCTTTATCATAAGGAATACCTTAAATTCAACTATAACAAAAACAGAATGGCGAATGTAATTTTTTTTTTCATGAATAAGGTCCAGTAGTAATAGAAGTGTTAAATGTATAAATATATATTATTGTTTTTTTAAGGTCTGTTGATAATCTAAAATTTGCCTCATTAGTTATATAAATTGTCTTTTCGTTTATCATAGACAGGCTAACTCAAAGTGATATATGCCTGTTATTGAACCGTACAGAAGGCAATTATCAGTATCAATATCTTTTATTTTATATCTTATTATCTTTTTTATCATTTTTTGTTCATATTAGCAACATGATTTCTATCATAATCGTTATCAGTGTCAGTTAAATAACTCATTCTACTATTGATGTTTTTATCAATGTTATTATCAGTGTTAATGCCTTTATTATGACTATTTCACACAATAATCATTATACTTATTATCATAAGTATCCTCACATCCTTAGTATTGCATGCATTACTGTCAGTGTATTTTCATCATAGAAGAAATCTGTGATTCGAGGAATTTTAACAATAAGATATTGCTAACTATAATTGCATAGAAATGATTGCTAATTATAATCTTACTTATTTTATTATAGTCGTTTTTACCTGTAGCGATAGTCTAAATATTCTGATTATGATATATTTATTTTGGCTATTATCAATACTATCGGTTTTGTTACTGTAATTGCTATTGTGATTATCCCCATTGCTATTATCATAATGATCATCATTACTAACGATAATTCACAGGACGTTAAAACAGTATACTCAGCATACACTTTTATCATCAACAATATCTTCTTTTTTTCAAGAACATAAAAACAAACTTAAATCATCATATTAATGCTAAAATCTCCCAAAAAAATCCCTCCTTGTTTCCCATCCTTCCAACTGTCCTTCGAATTCCTCTCGCTCCTTCATATTCCATCATCAATCACTTGAAGCTAATCCCAAAATCGCATTTTTGCCTGATCCACTTGTCCATCTTCTCAATCAGCTCAGGTGTTAACTTGGCCTTCCAGTCACCGGATTTACCTGGTTGAGAGTGGGATGTGGAATATATGAATTGATGGCAAAGAGATTGTATTTCTTAATTAGTTGATGGGTGGATGGAGGAGTAATAAATCAGGAATATTGTGATTACATCTCTAAATGTTATTATCATTAAGAAAGTGGATGTATCTTATGTTAGTTTGATCAAATTTTATGAATTATGTAACCTTTGTATATATCCTAAAGTTCTCTTAATCTGCAATACAATCGACATTCATATACAATTGTTTACTTTCGATGAGTATTTACATACGCAGCAGTCAACTTAATGAAGTACATCCTAGTAAATTCATTGAAAAAAACTGCATTTTTACCATTCTTCATTCAACTCTACAATCTTTCAATCACCTTTAACTTCCATCACATCAAGCGCTATCTACCTCTCGAATCAAAAGCATTTATATATTTATCGAACTCTCGGCATTCTGAATCCCTCACCTTGCCTGAAGAATCCACCATCCTTCTGAAGAACGTCCTGGTTGACGATCGCTTCGTTTTTGAACATGTCTTTGTTGATGAACAGGTTATTTCTCGATTTCATCTCGCCGAAACTGGTGTGTTTGGCGACCTGTGGGAAGTGAAAGGTAGCAGGTTAATTATGTCAACAATATTTTGGAAAACATATAATGGTTGGGTCTAGTTATTCCGTTCCATCCTTTGACTTTCTTCGTGAGCATTTGTTTTATGTGCATGTGTTCTATATACTTTATCTGTGTCTCTGTACCCGTATCTATTTCATTTTCGTGTATATATGTGTATATATATACACCTAGCCTCACATTTGTCCAATAAACAAGCAAATAAATAAGCAAAGAAAAGCCTGACATTGACGAGCTGGTCGTGAGAGAGTCCCGTCCCTAGGAAAGCGTCCAGCCTCTTCAGTTCGCTCATGATGTCCGCTTTGAGGTCCTCATAGAAGACGAAGTGCAGGTTGGGGTGGTCGCGGCGCTCCCACGCCTCCTTCAGGTGCAGCCAGTACGGCCCGTACACCACTGGGGACAGAAATAATATCAAGTGAGGCTTCTAAAAGGAGAGGGAGAGAGGGAGAGAGAGAGAGAGAGAGAGAGAGAGAGAGAGAGAGAGAGAGAGAGAGAGAGAGAGAGGGAGAGAGGAGGGAGGGAGGGAGAGAGAGAGAGAGAGAGAGAGAGAGAGAGAGAGAGAGAGAGAGAGAGAGAGAGAGAGAGAGAGA
Source organism: Penaeus japonicus (assembly GCF_977035675.1). Taxonomy (NCBI): domain Eukaryota; kingdom Metazoa; phylum Arthropoda; class Malacostraca; order Decapoda; family Penaeidae; genus Penaeus; species Penaeus japonicus. Next base: position 30,002,513 of record NW_028234407.1, on the reverse strand, counting down.
GAGAGAGAGAGAGAGAGAGAGAGAGAGAGAGAAAGAGAGTGATAGACGGACCGTATATCACTGGAAGTACGACGGGTTGGCAAGACTGGGGGGTGCATAGCCAGAAGGACAGACTTCCAGACAGATAGAAAGACACACAAAGTGACAGACAGGCAGGCAGATAGACATAAAATTTGCTCAAACATGCCTCCGCATTCCTTACTCACATTTATCTTCCAGAAAGTAATCGACGAATGTCTCGAGTGACCCGACGAAGCTCTGGGCCTTGAAGAGCTTGTGGTGGTGCTGGTAGGAGAGTACAGTGTCCTTCGGGTTCCTAGCCACGTACACCACCTGGAGAGTTAGTGAGAAGGGGACACCGCAGTGAATCTAATTTGAGTTGAATTGTAATAACTCGCAACAAAGTTACAAAACAAATTCCCCACCTCGGTCTTCCTAAAAAGGGCAAGAATATTCAAGACAAAAAAACACTTTGTAGTAATTCAAAAGAAACCCGTGTTTGTCTCAAGACTTTAAACACAAATACCAACTTATGGATAATAAAGTAAATAAAGTAATAAAGACACCAGAAACTGAACAAAAACAAACACAAACACACACATACACACACAAAAGAAGAGAAAACACAAAGCCACAAGGCAATCTAAGCCAAACGTCACTTACCTTAGTCTTCTCCAGGAGCGAGGGGGCGAAGAGAGAAAAGGGTAAGTGTGTCTTCAGCGTACGAGGGTCGAGGAGTGCCTTGGCCAGCTGGAGGCTCATGCCCTTGCGAGGGTCGGCATTCGGACACAGCCTCTTGAACATTTCGGACACTGGCATCTGCTCCGCCTCAGTAGAATCTTCTCCCGGACTGAATATGTCACCTCTGGGGGGGGGGGGCATTAGGTCGGGTTATGTGTGTTGGTATTCTCACTCTTTCTCTCTGAGTCTCCCATCCCATCCCATCCCTTCCCTTCCATATCTCTCCCTCTCCCTCCCTCCCCTCTCCTTCTCCTTCCCTTTCTCTCCCACCCCTTACCTCTTCCTCTCCCCCTCCTTTTCCTCTCCCTTCCTCCCCCCCTTTTCCCTCTCGCTTCCTTCCTCCCTTCCTCCCTCCTTTCCCCTCTCCCTCCATTACTCCCTCCTTTTCCCTCTCCCTCCCTTCCTTCTTCCTTTTCCCTCTCCCTCCCTTCTTTTCCCTCTCCCTCCCTCCTTTTCCCTCTCCCCCCCTCCTTTTCCCTCTCCTTCCCTTACTTTCATCCTTTCCCCTTCTCCTTTCCGTCCTTTCATCTTTTTTCCTCTCCCTCCCTTCTTTTCATCCTATTCTCTCTCCCTCCTTTCCTCCCTCCTTTTCCCTCTCGCTCCCCTCCTTTCGTCCTATTCTCTCTCCCTCCCTTCCTTTTATCCTTTTCCCCCTCCCTCACCCACTCCCTCTCCCTTCCCCTTCCTCCCCCTTTCCCTCCCCTCCCCCTCACCCTCCCCTCTCCCTCCCTCTCCCTCTCCCTCTCCCTCTCCCTCTCCCTCCCCCACCCCCTCCCTTTCCCTCTTTCTCCCCCACCCCCCCTCTCCCTCTTCCTCTCCCCCTCACCCTCTCCCCCACTCCAAGAACGTACTCCATGAACGGCACCCGATCCATAATGGCCACGTCGGCATCGGGGTGGTCGAGACCCGGGTTGTTCCTCATGGTCCACACGATCTCCTGAGTCCACGTCGTGCCGCACTTTGGCCACGTCATCACCAGCACGTCGTCCTTGCGGAACTGACGGGGATGGAAAGGGTGGGTGGGTGGTGGAAAGGGTGGGGGGGTGGAAAGGTGGTGGTGTGATGATGGTGATGATAATGATGATGATTATGGTGGTTACGATGGTGATGATGATGATCATTATCATCATTACTATGGTTATGATAATGATAATAACATCATTAATCATAATAATTTCAATAACAATGACAACAACAACAAAAAACATAAAACGATAATAACACCAATAACAACATTACAAAAAAATAACAGTAACGATAATAATATCTAATAGCAATAATACGACGCTCAACCAACATACACCTCACCTCGAAGTTATAGAACCTGTCGGCGAAGTTGATATAGGGTTTCGTGAAGACCCAACCGCCAGGGGAGAGCCTCGTGATCCCATCCTTGTAGTTGGGGAAACACTCGAGCAGTTTAGTCCACTCGTCACCCTCGAGGAGAGAGGCCTTGTGCCCGCTGGCTCACGTAAAAGAAAAGGATGCTAGGAATAATACGTGAAAAGGGATGATAGGTTTGAATACATGAAAAGGAAGGTTTGAATACTGAAAAGATGATGGGTTTGAATACTTGGAAAAAGGATGTAGGTGTTGAATCGTGAAAAGGATGGGGGGGAGGGGGGGGGAGTGTTATTGAGTTGTTCTTTAAGAGGGGATAGGGATAGAGACGAGGGGTTTGAATACGTGAAAAGGATGATAGGTTTGAATACGTGAAAAGGATGATAGGTTTGAATGCGTGAAAAGGATAGGTTTGAATACGTGAAAAGGATGATAGGTTTGAATACGTGAAAAGGATGATAGGTTTGAATACGTGAAAAGGATGATAGGTTTGAATACGTGAAAAGGATGATGGGTTTGAATACGTGAAAAGGATGATAGGTTTGAATACGTGAAAAGGATGATAGGTTTGAATGCGTGAAAAGGATGATAGGTTTGAATACGTGAAAAGGATGATAGGTTTGAATACGTGAAAAGGATGATAGGTTTGAATACGTGAAAAGGATGATAGGTTTGAATACGTGAAAAGGATGATAGGTTTGAATACGTGAAAAGGATGATAGGTTTGAATACGTGAAAAGGATGATGGGTTTGAATACGTGAAAAGGATGATAGGTTTGAATACGTGAAAAGGATGATAGGTTTGAATACGTGAAAAGGATGATGGGTTTGAATACGTGAAAAGGATGATGGGTTTGAATACGTGAAAAGGATGATAGGTTTGAATACGTGAAAAGGATGATAGGTTTGAATACGTGAAAAAGGATGATGGGTTTGAATACGTGAAAAGGATGATGGGTTTGAATACGTGAAAAGGATGATGGGTTTGAATACGTGAAAAGGATGATAGGTTTGAATACGTGAAAAGGATGATAGGTTTGAATACGTGAAAAGGATGATAGGTTTGAATACGTGAAAAGGATGATGGGTTTGAATACGTGAAAAGGATGATGGGTTTGAATACGTGAAAAGGATGATAGGTTTGAATACGTGAAAAGGATGATAGGTTTGAATACGTGAAAAGGATGATAGGTTTGAATACGTGAAAAGGATGATAGGTTTGAATACGCAAAAAGGATGATAGGTTTGAATACGTGAAAAGGATGATAGGTTTGAATACGTGAAAAGGATGATAGGTTTGAATACGTGAAAAGGATGATAGGTTTGAATACGTGAAAAGGATGATAGGTTTGAATACGTGAAAAGGATGATAGGTTTGAATACGTGAAAAGGATGATAGGTTTGAATACGTGAAAAGGATGATAGGTTTGAATACGTGAAAAGGATGATAGGTTTGAATACGTGAAAAGGATGATAGGTTTGAATGCGTAAAAAGGATGATAGGTTTGAATACGTGAAAAGGATGATGGGTTTGAATACGTGAAAAGGATGATGGGTTTGAATGCGTAAAAAGGATAATAGGTTTGAATACGTGAAAAGGATGATGGGTTTGAATGCGTAAAAAGGATAATAGGTTTGAATACGTGAAAAGGATGATGGGTTTGAATACGTGAAAAGGATGATGGGTTTGAATACGTGAAAAGGATGATAGGTTTGAATACGTGAAAAGGATGATGGGTTTGAATACGTGAAAAGGATGATGGGTTTGAATACGTGAAAAGGATGATGGGTTTGAATGCGTAAAAAGGATAATAGGTTTGAATACGTGAAAAGGATGATGGGTTTGAATACGTGAAAAGGATGATGGGTTTGAATGCGTAAAAAGGATAATAGGTTTGAATACGTGAAAAGGATGATGGGTTTGAATAAGCGAAAAGGATGATAGGTTTGAATACGTGAAAAGGATGATAGATTTGAATGCGTATAAAGGATAATAGGTTTGAATGCGTAAAAAGGATGATAGGTTTGAATACGTGAAAAGGATGATGGGTTTGAATACGTGAAAAGGATGATGGGTTTGAATAAGCGAAAAGGATGATAGGTTTGAATACGTGAAAGGATGATAGGTTTGAATACGTGAAAAGGATGATAGGTTTGAATACTTAAAAAGGATAATAGGTTATGTTTGTATGTATGATGAGAGGTTTTATTGTGTATAAATAGTGATAGGTTTTGTGAAAAAAATACGTTTTTTATTGTTTATGGGTAATAATATGTTAATAAGTTTTATTATATATAAATAGGGAGGGTGGACTATTTACAGTACCATGTATAAGGGAAAATTATAGGATATTTCTGCCTTTATAGTTTTATGTATGCATGAGAAAGGAAATAGAGGTTCTATAATAGCATGTATACAGGGGCAAGTTTTCCAAGAGAGTCTCTAAATGAACAAAACATAATATCCACTCCAAGTTTTGTCCAAAGTTTATGCACAAATTGTAAGTGAGGTTAAATCATACATGTAAGCCATTTACGGCTCTATATAGTTTGACTTGTCGTGCATTTACATTGTGCTGTGGCTGTTTTATTGACACAACAAAAGGATGGCACTTTGCATAGAAATAACTGTATAATTTACCCTTATAACATTCAAAATTTGATACAAAATTTCCTATATACCATATCGATAGCAAGAAGAACGCCGTCCAAGGGAAATTGGTCGAACTTGTTTAGTTTAAACAAAGTGCCACTTGGCTGTAAACGCCCCTTCTTAAAATTGGTAAAAGAATGATTAAGCACTTTTAAACAGAGATATTGGAGTGAATGAGATACAATGCATCGGGTTCATTGGGAATTAACGTCTTTCAACTCGCTGATAAGATAATTTAATCTGTACGACTGAGTGTTCAGTATTAATCTTTATATAGTACCTGTCTTATAGTGTTTATATCTTTAAAGTCGTTTAGGATCACTAAATTCGCTATTAAAACCTATTGTGAGAGAGAACCATATAAACCATGGCTATAAATAGGTACAATATATATTCTCTTTTTTATATATTTAAAGCGTCACTTATAGCGAGGGTAGAAAAACACTTCTGGATTTTTGTAATCTAATCTAATGATGCATTTGGTAATCAATCAATAAGCGGTACTTACAAATCTAATATGATATCTAGTGAAAGAGGACAAAATACACAAACAATAGCACTTACGCCAATATATATATACTATTATTAGCATTATCTTGATGATAATCTCAGCCTTTGTATCTAGTTTATACCAGTCCTGTGCAAGACGCACTTTACGGTTGCAAAGGTGCTTCATCATCTTGACGTGGTTAGTAATGTAATGTTAATGCGTTTCAGTATGATTCTCGAGAGAAATAAATCTGGCAAAATAGGCGTATTTGTTTTTGTAAAGAGATAGAAAGAACGATCTAAATAACAATTTGAAATCAGCATAATGATAGTAAAAGAGATTGCAATGATGTAATTATGATAGTAATAATAACAGCAGCAACAACAGCAATAATGATAATGATATTAGTAGTAATAAGGATAATATTTACAATCATTATGATTATAATGATAACAACGATAGTAGTAACAAAAGAACAGAAATAATAAATACGGCTTTACAATAATAAAAAGTTATCTTCGACAATGAAATTGATAATAATGATAATAATCTTGCTTTTCATAAAGATAACTTCAATAGTAGTAACATCATAATGGATTAATTAGGATAATGCAATAACTATCCAATGACGATGAAATTGATACTAATGCTACTGATAATGATAGTGACAATAATAATATGATAATGATAATAATAGCAATAATGATATGGATGGTAACAATGATAATAATGATATGGATGGTAACAATGATAATGATATGGATGGTAACAATGATAATATGGATAATAATGATAATAATATGGATAATAATGATAAATAATAACTAATGATAACTATAATATTAGTAAGATGATGATGATGATAATAATAATACTAATGATAATAATAACTAAAGATAACTATAATATTAGTAAGATAATGATGATAATAATAATAACAATAATTATAACTATAGTATTGATAAGATGATGATAATAATAATAATAAAAGTAATAGCGATCATAATTATAATAGTAACAAAACTTAAAATGATAATAATATCATGAACAGAATTACAACTTTAGTAACAATATCACTAATTATGATAAGAATGGTAAAAACATCACCAATAGCATTAATAATAGCAATATTACCATCACAATAACATCAGCATCACCAAATGACGATAATAAAATAGCCAATCAATTGATCAATAAGAAATAGCAGCTATAGTTCACCTTGCAAGTGCCAACGTCTGACTGACTGACTTTCGTTTCCTTGAGATTGTTTACATTGTTATCATCAGCGTTGCCAATTCATGTATTTTCTGTTTTAGTTTTAGCGCTCACTTTTCGCTGTGGTTGCGCTATGGCCATTATTTTTTTCTTTCCACACCGAAATACCTTATTATATACTTGTCACAGGTATGGAAGTGGAAACATCAAGAATGAAATATGATAAAGTAGAGTGAGAAGAAGGTATGTGAGATAAGATGTTAGAATTAAAATACTTTAATAGGTCTATACATAAAAGCGCCGAAATGGCAACATTGTGACAGTTGCTGTGTCGTGGACCAGGAGAATAAACATGCGTGATGTTATATTCAATCCAATTTGCACCTTAATATGTGAAGAAGACTCGCACTGAATTCTTATGTGGATAAATGAGGTTGAATTGCACGAATTACTCGTTTTAAAATTATATCAAATACCTTAATTTGTATTCTTACTAATAAAGAGAATAAAAATGTCAAGGATGTGCAACTCTTATCAGCCAGTTGCTTATAATCATGACGCAGAATGTAACTTTGTATTAGTAACAAGAGATCCCTGCTCCCCCCCCCCTTCTCTTTCTCTCTCTCTCTCTCTCTCTCTCTCTCTCTCTCTCTCTCTCTCTCTCTCTCTCTCTCTCTCTCTCTCTCTCTCTCTCTCTCTCTCTCTCTCTCTCTCTCTCTCTCTCTCTTTCTCTCTCTCTCTCTTTCATTCTCTCTCTCTCTTCCTCTCTCTCTCTCTCTCTCTCTCTCTCTCTCTCTCTCTCTCTCTCTCTCTCTCTCTCTCTCTCTCTCTCTCTCTCTATGAAATGTCGAGCAAGACACA
>NW_028234407.1:29982712-29985212 GCF_977035675.1 Penaeus japonicus | reverse complement strand
ATCTATTTCATTCAATTATTGGAAAGAAAACATTCCCTCTGCAAGTAACGCATTTGTGAAAGATCTTAATGAAGATAAAGCTGCCATGTTTTTAGCATGACTGGCGCCTTGTGTAGTGACCATGATGTAAGGTCATGCACCAATATATGTTTAGAATTTATAGTGCACGTTGACACAGCATGTAGAAAATGATAAGAAATCAATAAGATGAGAGAGTAAGAAAACGCAACATATTTTGATAAATAGAAAAAAAAATAAAAACGAGTTCACATAAATTTTCAAATTCACGTAACGTAGTCTACGAAGCAATTAGAAACAGTACTATATTCAGAGAAAGATAGTGTCTGTAGACAACAGTGCCTGATGTCATGTCAAGAGGAGAGCTATTATTGGCTGGGGCTGTGTAGGATGACATGCTGATTTAGCGAGTCTCCTTCATTTTATGTTGAAAGGAGAATTTAAAGGATTGCTAAGAAGACTGATTTTTTTTTTTTTTTTTTTTTTTTTTTTTTTTATGATATAGTTATTTTGGTGACGGGAATTGTACACTTAGTTATTTATATAAGTTATATCTGCACTGAAAATGGCATGTGATGTTATTTCATGATGGAAATAAAAAAGGATACAGAAAAGACGAACTGGAAAATATTTATTTCAATCATGAGTTGCAAACATGGGTTACAGCCAAGAAGAGTATTTTACGATACAAAAAAAAAACTCCGTTAATGAGATTTGATTAATTGATATTACCGGTATGTGACCCCCCCAAAAAAAAAAGTGCTCTAAGCTTCCTATTTATTGATTTATTGAAAGACACGAATGCACATTAAATCACAGTAAGCGATTCTATAAAGGCCATGCACAACCAAAATTTATGAAATCTAATCTACAAGTATATAACAGTTACACTTTATATCAGATGTTTTCGGGAACAAATGGCGATAGTTCTACAGACTGCGTAGACCCGCCTGCAGTACAACCAAAATGTGACCATAAAAGAGATTTTAGATAATATAGCGTTGAAAAGGTAAAACTGAATACACGAAGATTTGCATATGAGTGTTTTTTTTTTTTTTTTTTTTTTTTTTTTTTTTTTTTTTTTTTTTTTTTTTTTTTGAGAATGTAGGATTGTGGCTGTGTTTCGGTGCTTCAGGAAGTTGATTTTGTGATGGATATTATCAAGCAGAATGATATTTCATCCTGGTATTACCTTCTTGTTGAAGATATACTAGTTTTGTGCAATATTATGCATTACCTTCTCAATGAATATTAATTTTCTGTAATAAGGTTAAGGTCCAGAAACTATTAATCCGCCACCGTTGAGTTCATGCAATAATTGGCTTTTCCTTCATCAATTGCAAAGTAGTGTCGCTGGTTAGCCTGAACAAGTGACGTAAGTATCAATATAACTCAATATAACTTGGATGAAATCGTAATTCATTTCTCTCTTCTTGATATAATTTTGATGATACAAATATCCAGTATTTTCCACCAGTATGAACTTATAGTCATGCAGCTTGGGGAAATGCCATTATGACGTGGAATTCTTATGCCATTTTTTTTATGTTATTCTAAGGCATAACAATAGCCTTTCCTCGGTTGATTCCTTTCAACACGCCGATGAAAGTATCAGGCATTTTCTCAAAGCCATTAACCACGTACTCCTTGTACTTCAGTTTCCCCTGCGAAAAGAAAACGGAATTATTTACGAATGTCATCCACATCAAGTCCATTCTTATCACAAAATAATATATATATCTGATAGATTTTTTTAATGAAATTAAGGTTAAAAAGAAATCCAAATCTATTAACGAAAGTTGTATGTAAGATTTTGTAATGAATTCTAAAACAATAGAAATGTATCAAATGTATGTAATAAGTATCTGAAACCTTATATATGAGAATTAATTTATAACAAGAATTCCAAAACCCATGGTTTAAATTAAGGCGTGGCTTTAAGAACATCATTAAACTAATAGTATCCAACAGTCTCTGTAAACGAAAAATAATGCCGAAAAGTAATCGAACTCCATAAACTAACTCACCTCCAAGATCCAGTCTCTCAGCTGTTCCAGTCCTTCCATCCAACGGTCTTCAAATTCGAAAAACATGAAGCCTTCAATGCGCAGACGGTTCCATATCACGTCGGAATCCTTAAAGCAGCCTGTGGTCAGTGGGTTAAGAATTATGATATCATTTTGTTATATATTGTTTTGGAATGTGTATATATATATATATATATATCAAATTTATAGTTGGAGTTGGTTCAATCAAATGTGATTTTAAATAGTTGTGGGTTTTCACTTACGATATATATACGATTCGTGGAAAAATAAAGTTATTGAACAATTTAGATTTACTTTAACTAGAAATATATCAATTATTTTCACCATAATAAGAAGATAAAGAAAGTTAGATACCAAAAACTATGAGTCTATACAAAATCTACAACATATAAACAATATATACACAACTTGACAATGCTATAAGTATTGCAGGG
>NW_028234407.1:29930212-29940212 GCF_977035675.1 Penaeus japonicus | reverse complement strand
ATATTCAGCACATGTGTCACGTTTGTCATCGATCACTTTGGATGGTATGGAGTTCTTAATATATATGCCAAGCCTTCTTGTAGAGGGATTAGCCATATTAGGTTTGTCGTAATAAGTGTATCCCGCAATTTTTGCATAGCGAGCACTAATTAGTTCAAGTAATTGTTTCAAATAATTACTTGGAGCCATCGGTCGTTATCTTATCATTTCCAAGGTCCATTATCGGATGCAAATCGACGGGCGGTGTAGGCTGTTGTCGCTCCAGGAGGGTGACCATCCTTTCCTGGAATTTAGATTGTTGGACCATTTGCTGTTGCATCATGAACATCATCTGGCCCTGCTGGTGCATCATCAGTTCCATCTGCTTAAGCAGTGTTTGCAGCATTTCCTTTATTTCGCGGTTAGACTCTTGTTTATCTTGTTGCAACGAGGGCGGTGCTGGGGCTGGAGTTAGAACCGGAAGTAGAGTTGAGGTGGGCACTGGAGACTGCACTAGGGTTGAGTTTGGTGTTGCAGGAGCTGGTGCTCCTGTTGGTGTTGGTGCTGTGGATGGTGCCTGGGCTTTATTTGAAGGGATTACCACATTCTTCTTTGGAAGAGGTGGGAAGGCCTTCACATCAGTAAGGCAAGGAGCTGGGGTGGCGTTCTTGGCAGGAAGGACTTGCTCCCTCTGATATTTCTTTTTCCTATCCTTCGGAAAATATGTACATAATGCAGAATTCGCATTATGCTCTTGGCGGCAGTTCACGCACTTCCGTGGGATATCTTGTCCTTCGGAAATCTTATCAGCGCATTCTGCGCTTGCATGGGGGAGAGCGCAGTATCGGCACCGCGGTTCGTCGCGAGGGCAAGCACGCGCTCCGTGTCCCCACTTGGAGCAGTTCGAGCAAAACGGGGTGGGGGATTTGAAGACGGCACACCTAAAGGGTGCCATACCTTCAACCAGTTTGATTGACTTGGGGATTACCTCCCCCTCGTATGTAATGACAACACGCTGGGTCAGCTTCCCATTTATTTTTAAACGCCTTGCATTTAAAATTTTTCCATCGTATGTCATATCATCGGTCTCTATTTCTTTTGGGACGTCGAACACGATGAGGTTGGTGCATTGTCCTTTCCCATAGACTTTTGCTTTCTCAAGGACTTCTCCCATTGCTCCGACTGTTGTTATCTGTGCAAGAATTTTTTCGTTCTTGCAGCGGACTTATATATTGTTTCGTCCAATTCGTAATTCTAATGAATCCTTGATTTAGTTGTAAGGATCCATTTTGAGAGCCTGGCATATCCAGTGATATTTATCTCCTGGAGTCCGGAGTTTGCTGTCTGCTAGATATGAGAGAGAGAGAGAGAGAAGCATAAGGCAGATTTGCGGAGCTGATGCTACGCCGGGCTTATATGCACTGAGGCGAACTCGCCTGTGTCAGCGTATGCTTCAGTTCAGTTCAGAGAGATTTGCGAAGACTTCCCTTCGCCCGGGCTATATGCACGAGGCCTCTGCCAGCTATAAGTGCTGACTCATCTGATCATCATCACTGAATGCTTACCGTGGCGGTTGGATTGCCTGAAAGCGCTCCAGTTGCAATAGGCTTAGCCGCCTTACCAACCCGGCGGCTGTCGTCTCTGGGCCCTGCCTGAGGAAGCGAGTGTGCTCGCATTCCATCAGGTAGTGCTCTATCTTGGCGTCCGGCGCGCCACAATGTCTGCAGCGTCGCTCATCATGCCCAATGGTGGGTATGATTTGCCACGCACAAGGGTAGCCTAATCTGAGTCTGTGAAGACTGACTTCGGCTCGCCTTGGTATTTTATTAGAGAGTATCAGCGACTCATAGCCTGTGGCGTCTGAGTACCAGCTGGCCAAGCGGGAGGTTCTCGCTTCCTCTCTGTGGCGCTGCAGGGCACCGACCTGCCCTGTAGCCATCAATTTATGCCTTAGCAGTTCTCGGCTAGGATGCAGCACAAGATTACTCAAGGGTTTTTTCCTGCCTTCCTCCGCTAGCCTGTCAGCTACATCGTTCCCTTTAATACCAACATGGCTTGGAATCCAGTTGATGATAATGCATCTACCCTGATCCAGGATTCTCTGAGCAATAGTAAGAATCGTGGTCAAAGGATAAACGTTATCAAGGGGTGTGCTTTGCTGCAGGCTGTCAATGGCGGCCCTAGAGTCTGTATGTATGACAACATACCCGTCCGTCTGGGCTGCATGGGCTAGGGCTCCCATAATAGCGACAGCCTCTGCTTGGAGTGAGGAGGCATTGTCGGACACCCGCATAGCTTGTGCTATGTCCCTTGCTGCAAAGCCGGCGCCTGCAGTGTGGGAAATGGGGTCTACAGAACCATCCGTGAAGTGGGTTTTACTACCTGGTGGAGTGATTTCTGGCATGTTCCTCTCCGCTTCAGCCTTCAAAAGAGACGGAGAGTACTGAGTCTTTCTCCTTGACAGGTTGATGACAGAATACTCTATCAAGGATCTTGCCCAGGCGGGGCTGTGGCATAGTCAGGGTGGGAGAGGTCCATGCCCTTAACCAACAGTGTCTCCTTGAGCTCAAAGGGTATCAACACCCTGGCTGTATGAGACAGCCAGGAGTTGTTGGCAAAGAATTCATGGTTCTGTGCAAGCCGATGCTGCACTTTTTGTCTTAGCTGCGAGTCCGGCGGGGACTGTAGGACTTTGGCAAGAAACTGAGCCACCATCTGATCGATCCAGATGTCCAGAGGGAAAAGGTTGGCCTCCAAGAGGAGGTTGGCAACCTTAGCCCATATAGGAGCACCCAGAATGATCCTGGCGGCATCGTTTTGCATGACGTCAAGCTTTTTCCTTAGTCCAGGCTTGACCGTAATCAGGGCGACGGAGGCGTAGTCCACGATGGGACGGACAGCGTGCACATAGAAGGATCTTAGTACACGGTGCCCAGCCCCTAAGCGCCACCCTGACAGAGCTCTCATGACAGAGAGTCTTGCTTTGGTCCGGTCTAGGAGGTATTGAACCTCCGAGCGGAAAGTAAGGTTACTGTCAACCCATACACCCAGGTATTGGAAGACGTGAACCCACTCTAGCTCTAACCCTTAGACCCGCAGCCTTTGGTCTCGGACATCCTGTTTCAGCGCCATTGCCTTCGATTTGGCTGCTGAGATCTTAAGCCCGACTCTGCAGCATTCCTCAGACATTAGATCCAGACAACGCTGGGTCTTTCTGACTAAGTTCTCATTCTTCCTCCCAACGGAGATAATTGCCAGATCATCTGCACCCCGCTGGGAGTGGAATGTCGAGGATGCTTAACATGAGGGTGTTAAACAGAGCCGGGCTGAGGACCCCCCCTTGTGGAGTGCCATTCTCCAGGGGGTAAATGCCTGGAAAGGTGACCTTGGAACTTCACTCTGGCAGTTCTGTCCCGAAAATAGTCACCAATCCAGACATGCAGTCTGCCCTTGATTCCTTTGTGGATCAGGACCTCTTGAATGGCAAGTGGGCTCACCAGTTCAAAGGCCTTCTCCAGGTCCAGGAAAACAATGACAGATCTGGTGTTGCTGACAGTGCTCAGTAAGGTGGCTATACTGTGAGCAGTGCTCTTACCCCTTGTGAACCCATGTAGGTGTTCATGTGGAGGTCCCAGCTTCCATTGGAGCCGGTTCAGTACCATTCTCTCTGCCGTCTTTCCCAGACAGCTGAGTAGAGAGATGGGGCGATACCGACCCGGCTCCTTTGGTTTAGGGATGGGAACTATGTCAGCCCTCTTCCAGCACTGTGGTAGTGAGGAAGTCTCCCAGGACTTGTTGATGAGATGCAAGAGTGCAAGCTCACCTTCAAGTCCTAGGTGGGAAATGATAGGGTAGGAGATCCCATCACAACCCGGGGCTGACCGCGAACTGGTCTTATATGTTCGCCTTAGTTCCCTCAGAGAGAACATGGCATCGGCATAGTCAGACTAGGCTGCCTTTTCTCTGATGAGGGCATGCCTGCCTGGAAGCAGTTCCTCTTGGCATGCCCTCAACTCTGCTGGTAGACCGGCGCTACTTGTTCTAGCAGAGAAATCGAGTGCCAGTCTCTCTGCCGCCGACCGCGGGTCATGGTGGGTCTTTCTGGGGGCTGAGCGATTTGTGGCCCGTCTGATGCGGTTCCACAGCTCTGTAAGGGAGGTTTGGTGGCCAAAGGACTCACACCACTCCAGCCACTTTTCCTGCTTTACCCTCTTAGCAGTTTCCTGAGCATCCCTGAGAGCCTCTCTCAAAAGAGCGTGGTTCTCAGGGGTTCTCTGTCTGCGGCAGTGTCTTCTGCACATGTTGATTCTGTGGTTGACCTCCTTAATCTCATCATTGTAGTACCAGGTGTCTTTAAAACACCTGGACCACGGACGAGTTTTGGGAATGGTCTCTGAGGCTGCCTCGTCTATGGCATTAACTAGTCTTGCCTCAAGTGTATCCACATTATCATTATGTGAGAATTCACTGGTTCTGAGGCACCTGGCCAGGGCCTCCTGGAAAGCTTTCCAGTTGGCCCTGTCCACCTTCCATCGAGGATTGTGTTGGGACACAGGGGCCGGGCCAGCATCCAAGATGGTGGTGACTATCCCATAGTGATCGCTCGTGGCAGTGTTGTCCACAGACCAACGAATTCTCTCGACCAGGGCCGCAGTGACAAAGGTAAGGTCAAGGACCCCCCCGCCAACATGCGTAGGCTCCTGGTTGTTGAGAAGAGCAATCTCAGGGCATAACTCAAGCACCGCGGCTATGTGATAGCCTGCCGCATCCCAGTTCCGTGTGGGAGCCAGGATGGGGTGGTGGGCATTGAAGTCTCCCCCTATGAGAATTGGCTCGTGTGCCGCAGCAGCACAGACTTCATTAATATCTAAGCTCCTACAGGTTGGCCTGCTGTACACATTGTACAGCTTGAGGGGACCCCCAGCCATATGGATCTCAACTGCTAGGAGTTCAACACCTTCTCCACACTGCACAGGATCGGCAATCAGGGAGCAGGGAATATTCGACTTCACGAGGGTAATCAAACCTCTGGTACCTTCGTTAGAGGGCAACACAAAGGGATGATATACTGAGAAGCGAACAGTGTCTCCTGTTAAAGTCTCCTGGAGCATGACAATGTCAGTGTTCCGAGATCGCACGATCGCGTGGAGAAGGGCATTCTTCCGGGAGAAGCTGTTGATATTCCACTGCAGTATGCTTAGATTAGGAGGCATTGTGCTTATCTGAGTCCATTAAGTCTGTGTCGTCAATGACGTCGACATAATCGGTCTCAGTGTCTGACGCCCCAGTGTGGGTAACGTCAGACATTTCGGAGTCTGACAACTCCTTGGTGAGTTCCTCACTGATCTTGATTTCCTCACTGGACTCGTCACTGTCGTCAGGACAGGTCGAGCCATTAGAAGGGCTGGGTCTCCTGGGAGATGGAGAACCCCTGGTCGCCTTGACCTTCACTCTGGATGGTCGTGGCTTCCTCGCCCTTTGGGGTTTGGGTTCAGGCTCTGCCAGTATGGTCTTGGCTGTGGGTTGGGTGGGGAGACAAGTCTCGCCCTGGGGGTTTGTGGGGAGAGGAGTCTCACCCTGAGTTGGATTGGGTGTAGAGGCCTTGGGCCTTACATCCCTTTTCTTTCAGGGCAGTGACAGTCTGGGTCATTGCCGTGACGGCGACCTTGACTGCCTTCTCCGTCTCTTCACTGGTCCTTCCCAATGCTGACGCAACTGCTGTGCCAACTGCCGTCAGCAGGAGCATCAAGTCATTCTCCATAAACAAAGTTTGCCTCTCCGCTCTTGGGTTGGCCTTTGGTGTGTTCCCAGACCCCTTCCGGGTCTGTTTCCGTCTTGGAACACCCACCAGGGCCGGAAACTCCTTTGTGTTGGAGGTGTCTGGTGGTGGTTTTGTTTTGGGCAGTGCTTCCTTCCTCTTAGGAGGGGGGGGAGCCCTTACCCCTTTGTTCTGCCCCCAGACATAAGTGCCTGGAGGGGCAGGAACAAAGTCCGGCCTGGTGGTGTCCGTACTTCTGACACATGAAGCAACGGAGTGGGTCAGGGACGTACGTCCTGAGGTTGTAGGAGCCCCAATTACCAAGGTCCAAGGATGCAACTGGGGCTCCCTGCAAGGTGACCAGGACTTGCCTGGTTGGGTGCTTCCTTTTGGAAAGTCGGGAAGCTCCCAGCACCTTGGGATGGGCGGTGATGACCTCAAGGTCATACATCTGAGAGAAGCCAAGAAGCACCATCTTGGACTTCCTCTCATCAGAAGTCAGGGCCACGAGACTCACCTTCCGCCCGTCCTGGAGCTTGTCAGTCTCCTGGAGGAAGGTGAGAGTGGACTGATCCTTAGGGATGATTATCATGCCTTTGTCTCTGGCAATTCTAATCATCAGACGGCACTGTCTCTGGGTTTCCAGAGCCCATAGTATCTGATAAGCGTTGTCGAATCCTTCCGGTTTAGGGGGGACCCTAAACTGGGGGGAACCGACTCGGGGCTGCCTTCCGAACCGACGCCGGAATTTTGGCAGTGGGGCCAGCAGGGTTGGAGGGTCCTGTCTGGCTTCCAATTTTAGCTTGACTCGTCTTCTGAACCGACGCCAGAGACTTGTCAGTGCCAAAGGTTGGTTTGGAGGGTCCAGCCCGAGGCTCTTGGGTAGGCTTTCTCTGAACCGACGCCAGAGCCTTTCCCAACTTTCGACTTTTGTCACCAAGGACCTTAAAAGGTTCCAAGGTGACAGCCTTGGTCATCTTCGTTCCAGGTTCGTCAACGTGGGGGTCAGTCAGGGTTTTTTTAGAGATAGATGCCATAGAGTAAAGTGTTCAATTCATCCTCCCACGCCCCCACCTACCACGGAGTCCAACGAGGGGAAGCTGTGCACTGAGACCATGCTCAGAAGCCACAGGGGTGGTGGGAGGATATACGCAACCCCTGCCTCACATTGATGGCATTCGCAAATACATGCGATTGCCTGCAAGACAGGAGCTGCTTGACCCTAGCCTAGCTCAAAAGAGAGACCAGCTGATTGACCTAATCGAGCCAAGATCAGGCCACCCGTCTTGCTGGAATAGAGGACCAAAGAGGCGAGTTTCTAGCCGCAGGGCGTACTCATACACAGCATCGCTCAACCTACAGGACTCCCGTCTCCCAGCGCACAGGGGCGCCACGCACGGCAAACACGTGGGCAGGTGTGTGCCCCCCTGGGGGGAGGACCATGGGGGGTGTGATCCCACCTACTAGATCAACACCTAGGAACGCTTAGTCGTCCTTCCTCGGAGAATCAACCGCTAGAAGGCCACCTCAACGGGAGGGAGAGATTGGCCAATCCTAGAACGGGCTCTTCCGAGGAAGGAGTTCAAGCCCCCGCGCCACGACAAGGCGGTTCCTTATTGCGGGGGCAGCGTATGCTGACTCATGAGAGAATGTGCCAACGAGTGTTGACGCGATCTGAGCTTGAACTTTTCCTAACGTCAGTGACCGCCGGGGACAGTGGAAACTCACGAGCTGGGACGTAAGGCACTGGTATTGATATTATGTGACCTAAGACATTGATTCTATATTTCTACTTAATTCAATGTATATCGCTGGCAGTCTGTGTCATGTTTCCTGTGTTCGTTTCCGCCTCGAAACTCCAGCTTCTAGCAACTGTGTTTGCTAACGGAAGACCCGAGACGTAGAAAACTACTTAGGATTCATACTTAAGAAAGACACAGAAAGAGACCAAGGCAGAGAGAAACAGATCAGGTTAGACAAACAGACTAGAGCGAGCAGCTCTGAGCTCCGACCTACGGCCGAAGCCTAGTGTATTAACAAGAGTCCACAATAAAGACCATGACACGTGAACGTCTGTCTGTTTATTCCACCGGATCGCAACTAGGGCATCGAGTGCTTTACAACTCTAGCAGTGGGTTACAACAACTGGCGGCAGCAAGTGGGTTACAGGGTGGTAAGTCGACGCGCTATCCACTAATTCAAATTCAAATTCAAACGTTTTATTCCATAAATTACAATGGTTATTCTTATATGAATACATACATATTTACACTTGATGAGTAAAAAGGTGTTCTTTCAATTTTGTTTTAAAATTACAAAAGTTGTTAATGTTTTTAATATTATCTGGTAACAAGTTCCACATTTTCGGTCCACGAATTTGTACCTGTCTAGCCCCTGTTTCTGTATTTGATCTTTTTACATATAGGGAATTTACCTGGCGTGTTTGAATGCCAGCTGTGTTCCCTACAGTTTGCAGGGGGAATAACCATGGTGGATAGAATCTATGTATCAATTTGAAGGTAAAGAGACAGGTATCATAAATGCACTTAGGATGAACTTTTAACCATTTTAATTTTTGTATATATGGGGTAATATGATCGAATCTACTGACATTACCCAGTGCAACTCTTGCCGCAAAATTTTGTAATTTTTGTACTTTTTGAATTTGTGTTTTGTTGGTTGAACCCCATACATTTGAACAGTAGTTTATTATGCTAAGAGCTAGTGTTTGCACGACCATGATTCTAGTATCCGTAGTGATTTGATTTTTTATGTGATTTAGAAATATTAATGTACCCATTACTTTCCTGTGTATGTTATCAACGTGTGTTTCAAATGTCATGTATCTGTCCAAGTGTACTCCCAAATTTTTCACTG
Organism: Penaeus japonicus; assembly: GCF_977035675.1. Taxonomy (NCBI): domain Eukaryota; kingdom Metazoa; phylum Arthropoda; class Malacostraca; order Decapoda; family Penaeidae; genus Penaeus; species Penaeus japonicus. Next base: position 29,931,598 of record NW_028234407.1, on the reverse strand, counting down.
AAATGTTTGGTTTGATAGGGTGGCCTTCAAATTCTATGGTTGTGTCGATGGGGATTTTGGCAATGTTCTGTCGACTACCTATGAATATGCATTGAGTTTTATGGGGATTTAATTTAAGACCATTACTTTCAAAGTATATTTTAGCTTGTGTAAGAGTGTTTTGAGTATTTCTTATTAATGTATTTAAGTTATTTACTGAGTCACTATGGAGAAACTGTGAATCATCGGCGTACTGCACTAGCAGGCAGTTATGAGCAATGGTTGATAAGTCATTTATGAAAACTGTAAATAGGATTGGGCCTAAGATGGATCCTTGTGGAACACCAAAACATATTGGTTGTTTCGATGATATGATTTCATTAATTTTAACAGATTGAGTTCTGTTATTCAGATAACTACCAAACCAGAAAGAATCAATTTTATGGGATCTTAGTTTGTGAAGAAGAATTTTGTGATTTACACTGTCAAAAGCTTTTGAAAGATCACATAATGTGAGTAAATTAACCTGATTTTTGTCTATATTATCATAAATTTTATTAGTTATCTGTAATAACGCTGTTTCAGTGGATAACCTATTTCTAAAGCCATGTTGTGTTTTAGATAATAGGTTATTGGCCTCCAGGAAATTCGTTAGTTGATTTGCTACGATTTTTTCCAGAACTTTAGATAATACAGGGAGTATTGTAATAGGGCGGTAATTATTAACGTCGTCTATACGTCCTGATTTGAAAATTGGTGTTACTATTCCATGTTTCCAAAGCGATGGAAAAACACCAGTGACCAGGGAAGTGTTAATTATGACCGCCAGATAATGTGCGGTTGCTGGTAGACTATCCTTAATAAAGCGCAAAGCAATACCGTCTGCTCCTACAGCATTTGTTTCGCGAAGGTGTTTTATTACTAGGATAGTAGTCTCCACATCAATTGGTTTTGGTCTGAAAATATTAGATGTAGGCATAGCTTGATTTATATTTTGCTGTAATGTAGACGCATTTGTTTGTTCATAAGTTAGTTTACCTATTTTTGAAAAGAAGTCGTTAAAATACTCTGTGCTTTGTGTAGAACTTGTACGATTATCAGTGTGGTGTTTGTTGCTAGGTACGATTGACTTAATAATTTTCCATGTTTTATCCGAATTGTTTTTATATTCTATGAATCTGTTTCTGAAATAATTTGTTTTTGCACTTTGTATTAACTGTTTAACATTTTATTTTTTTTATTTTATAATCTGCCTTAAGGGCGGCGTCATTTCTGTTATTTTTGAGACTATGGTGGGCATTATTTCTGTCTTTAATAGCCCTCTTGATGTCGTCATCTATCCAAGGAGCATGGGGACGTCTGACGACTCTCGTTACAAGAGGTGCCGACGCGTCAATACTGCTTTTA
>NW_028234407.1:29920212-29925212 GCF_977035675.1 Penaeus japonicus | reverse complement strand
TCAGGATAGGAAACTAGGACCGATGATGACGCGACCACTCAATAGAGGGCACTATAATTATACTGTAAATAATGGGGAATATTGCGCCATCTGTTGAGAGAACATAACAGCACATGCAGGTAATTCCTTGGGGGTTTCCAGTCCACAGCTTGCTACTATCCGTAAATACGTAAACACAGCCGTGTTTGAATTTCAGGGCGAGGATGGTGGATTCGGGATATCTTGCCCAAGGTATGTTGCACGAAGTGCCCTAAAAAGGGGGGTCCAGGGGGGGCGAAGCCCCCCTTTGGCTAGGGATTAATTCAAAACTAGGCAAAGTTAGGTAGGTCATTGGGTTAAGATTTTGCAAGCGAAATATGCTCCGAAGTAGGACGAGGTAGCACGAAGTGCCTTAAGAAAAGAGACCCAGATTGTGGGGTCCAGGGGTGCAAGCGCTCATTAATTTCACTATATATGAATAGTAGAGGTTGAGAGGAATCCATCGATACCATTTTTGTGGTATTTCGTAACGCGGCGTTATTCGGAAAATTTACCAAATGCAGTACTAGTCCGAACTCTGTCTAGCTAGAATGTAATTGGTAAATTTTTGTTGGCCTCTGCTAGAGGAGAAGCCACTGCTAGATGTGGCGATCACTTGTTGTGGTCCTGTTATGAACAGTTACCATGCATTTTTTATGGCCATTACCATAGTTGTTTGTGTAATCCTGTGCTGAACGTTTACCAAGTCCCATCAAGGTTAAAGATCTTCCAAGAGAAGCCAAGTATTTCACAACTATAATAGAATGTTTTTTATGATAATTTTCCAGAAAGCTGAGGTAGCAAATGTGTTTTCCTTTATTATCTTTTAGATGATTTAAGCTGATTTAAACAGTTTTCTAATACTTAACCCACTCCCTACCAACAAAAAAGGAGTACAATATACAATTCTTGATTTTAGGTGTGAGGGAAATTAACAATCTGTAAAAGAAACAATTGTAAAATATGAGTAAGGAATACTCTAATAACTCTCAAATATGAATGCAGTATAAGAATTATAGAGAAACAGGATATCTTTAGTCATTTACCTTTCAGGAAATGACTATGCAGTGTTGCAGTAATATATGTGATAAAGATAGATAATATATCTAGTAACTCATATACACAGGATTACTTACTATGAAATGAAATACAATGCCTTTTCAGAATAGGTGTTACATCCTTGGTGTTTTAAAGATTTGTGCCACATCAGTTGTTTGTTTTGTTTTCAATGTCTATTTTAGCATTTGCAATGAGTGCTGTCATTCTTTGTTTTTCAGAACAATGTGGGAATGAATGATCCATTGATCGATCATGAAGGTTACCCAAGGTCTGATATTGATGTCTATCAAGTGCGCCATGCAAGACACCAGATCAAATGTGAGTTTAGTTGCTCTTTTTCTGATGCTGATAATTCTGTTTCTTCTTTTTATCATTCTTATTATTGACTTCGATATTATTATTGTTATTGTTATTATTATTATTATTATTATTATTATTATTATTATTATTATTATTGTTATTTTATTGTTATTGTTATTTTTATAATTATTATTATTATTATAATTATTGTTATTGTTATTATTATTGTTATTATTATTATTATTGTTATTATTATTTGTATTATTGTTATTATTATTATTATTATCATTATTATTATCATTATTATTATTGTTATTATTATTATTATTATTATCATCATTATTATTATCATTATTATTATTATCATTATTATTATTATTATTATTATTGTTATTATTATTATTATTATTATTATTATTATTATTATTATTATTATTATTATTATCATCATCATCATCATCTTTGTTAATGACAATAACCATAGTAATGAAAATTTGAACTTTTATCAAAAAAATTTAAGGAATGGAATAAACAGCTGAGCTTAGGTGGGACTATTAATTGACTCCTTGGTAAGTATGTGCTTGTAGAACCAGCTGTGTGTAAAAAAAATAATGAATAAATAAATGAATAAAACAAACCCATAGTGGACAGTGCATGTATAAATTTGCACTTAAAATAATCAAATCACCATTCCTTCTTTCAGGTACATATCAGGCTATCAATCTATCTGTCTGTCTTTATCTGTTTCTTCATTTTTATGTCTATCCATCTTTTTATATATCTTGCCAGATATATGCATCTGTCTACTCCCTCTCTGATACCCTCACACCCTCCTTCATCCTTACCAGCCTATAACTATATCAATAACTTCTTTCAAGCATTTCAAGTACATCGCATACTAATTGTCCTTGCACCACAAGAAACATTGCAATATCTAAGAATGGTCTCTCATTTCTAGGTCTTCAGAACGACCACACAGCTCTCCTGAAGCAGATTGAAGTAGGGCTGGTTACGGTCCACAGTCAGGCACGCACTGCAGAGGCCGACCCCAATGGTGTAAATGTTCCCCCTCCACTGCCCACTCTTGAGCCTTTTGCTAAAGTCGACCACGTAACCCTAGGGTCTCCGGCACATATTGCGGTAAGAGCAAAGTACTAAGGAGTAATAATTTGGAGAAGAACCGAGGAGAGAGACTTTGGAGAGTGAGGCTTGACATGTCTTGCACTTTGTATAGGAATTATGCTTTTTGCATTTTTGTAACATTATGAGAAAGAAAAGACAGCTGTTCTGTGACATTCTCTTGGGCTATTAGTTGATTAAAGATTACATGGAGGTTCATTAGAATGATGGCATTATTATTTTATTTTCTTCATGTATTAATATTGTTATATAAATGTATATCAAACTTAGAGTAATTTTCATAACAATTGTTACAATGACTTTTTTTTTCTTCTTCCTCTTGTGATAATCAAGGAAAATTAGTTAGATTAATAGTGATAGGGTGTAAGATGAATCTTTACCACAACATTTACTGCTGTCACTCCAGGGCCTACAGGAAGGTGACCAAATTGCAAAATTTGGATCGATTGTGAGTAGCAACTTCCGTAACATGACCAACATTGCAGAGATCGTGAATCACTCAGTGAACTCCACAATTCAGGTAAAACTAACTTTTTATTGTTATCACTGTGTTCTATCTGAAGAGGTAACAATGTCAAGAAGTTAAAAGTAGTATTGACTTTTAGCCATGTTATTTAGAGGTTTTCTTAACCCTCTCTGGACGGGTGGTACACTACTATACCGCTCATTCAAAAGCCCAGTGGCCGGGCGGCACAGTATTGTGCCAGCCATTTAATTAATTTAGGCCTAAGCGCTCGAAAGCCCCGGCATTGTGACATTCAAGGCTGGAATGCCCCCGTCGTGAGTGGGTTAATACTACTTGCTAAAGAAATTACTTCAGTTTACCTTTAGGATTCTTCTCATGTTCCCCATACCCCAGTGGGCTAGGTTCATGGCTTTATAGGCAGAGGATGACAGGCTATATTCATGGTTCCATTCAGAGCTTACCCTTGTGTGTGTGAGTTAGGCGGCGAATCTCAAGTGGCAAGCCAGCAGTTAACAGCCGTATCATTGGCTGTTTGATCCTGCTACTTTGAACAGCAAGCCAGTCAGAATAATACAATATATGTACATAATAGGACAGTTAATGCTTTTTGGTGCATGGTGAATTTGGTGGTGGAATAGTATAGATATTGTGTTTTCCCAAAAGTTTATGTATGGGGTATGGGGAGTTAATCGTAAGTTTTGTATTATAAAATTACGAATCAGATTAGCCACAAATATATTCCAGTTATTTTTAGGCTATTAATCGTAGCAATTACCTTAACTCGAGGCTTTTTTTTCAAGTTATGTAGTTTCCCAAATTACCACCTAGTAGGAAAAGTTAAAAATCTAATAAGGAAATTATTCTTTAGAAGACTTTTGAAATTAATCTTTCTTTACCACCAGGTCATTGTCCAGAGAGAAGATCAGAATGTGACTTTGTCCCTAACCCCGCGAACGTGGTCCGGGAGAGGACTTCTAGGCTGCAACATTGTCCCAATAGAAAGATTGGACCGATAAAAATGGCAGTTCTGTAATATATGCAAACTATGGAATGATTTTTGTTTTTGTTTGGTTTATTCTTTATGTATTTACATTATATGTTTACACTGCCTATGATATGTTTGAGAGAGAAAACAAGTTTATGCTTTGAACAGTACTTTTGCATTATAGTTTACATTGCTTCTATTTTGATGTTTACTTTTGTGATGCTTCTGTATAGTATATGATGGTTACTTGAAATTAGAAAGTATTTTTTTACTTGAGGAGAAACACAGAATGCTAGAGCATTTCTAGATTAGAGAGTTTGTTTCATAATAAATTGGCTTAAAAACTTTTGAAAGGATAGACCTTGATTTTGTAAATTACCTATATACCTGGCCTTTGTTTTTGTAATATTGTTAAAGATCTCACCAAAACAATTACATAAGAACATTTGAAGATGTTTTTTTTCTCTTTTTTATACAAAATCTTGTTGTGAAGTACGATCATGAATATGAAAGCATAATCATTGTAATTAAGGCATTAGATTTCTAAGACACTGATTGGTATTGAACGGAAAATATGCCATACCATTGAGATATCATTGTGTATAACTTATAAACGTCATGAATCCATTTGTTAAATATATGTGATCATGTAGGTTTCCTTTTCTGTTATTCAACCTGTACAATGAATGAATAAGAATTTAGTGTTGATGTCATTAGAGTGCTTTTGTTGAACTGTCAAAGTACTCTATAGGAAAGAAAACAGGTGGCTGCAAAAGCCTCTTAGAGTTGTTGGACGGCTTAAATTCGTTATGGACCCAATCTATTCTCGATTTACTATATAAGAATTTGGGACTTTAAGAAATAGTACTTATTATGAGGTATTTGTGTGACTCCCAGCTACCTGAATATTATATGATTGATGAAATTTCTGGTTTGAAGGATATGTAAATTCTAGGCTAAGCTATAAACTACAAAGGATTGGACACTTCTTGGATATTGGTAGTCCATAGTAAGATCTAATGTGGAAAAATG
>NW_028234407.1:29910212-29915212 GCF_977035675.1 Penaeus japonicus | reverse complement strand
ACGATCCATCCCTGCGACTGTGTTATCCCCCGGAGGCTTACCATCCTTCGTGTGCGGGGGCATCGGGGTCTCGGCGGGGGAGTGGTGGGGGCTCAGATCCAGGCTCTTGATGGCGTCCAGGAGGTGGGGGCCGGTGTACAGGTCGGGGAAGGGCGAGCATCCTCGGGAGGACCCTGGGGACCCGTCAGGAGTTCCTTCTTCCATCCTGCGGCGGGCCTTGTCGATGGCTTCTCTCAGGTTCTCACGACCTTCCTGGTTGCCAATACCGATCTGGGACCTGAGGTGGAGGAGGGGGGTGGGGGTGGAAAGGAAGGGGTTAACATGGTGGATTGGTTCTCGCAAAGGCACAGCTAAGCCAAGCCACAGGGTGTTGCAACTTAATGAAAGTTCATTTAACGGCTCGCATCATCCTTCAGGTATTTACAAATAAGGAATTCTACTTTAATTAGAAAATACTTTCGGTTGAACAGATAAATCATTGGGAAAATAAAAGTCTATAAAAAGACCTATCCATAAACTGAAACCCACAGAGGTTCACAACAACCAACTTACGAACTTGACAACCCTACAACCTCCAATCTGCAGGTTACACTCAACCCCCAACAATCTGCAATCTACAACTTCCAACAATCTGCAATCTACAACCTCCAACAATCTGCAATCTACAACCCCCAACAATCTGCAATCTACAACCTCCAACAATCTGCAATCTGCAATCTACAACCCCCAACCCCGCTAACCCCCGACCCCCGAACCCCCAACAGCTTCACAAACAACCAACAACCGCCGTCAACACTCACGAGCGCGAGGCTCCCTCGACGATGCTAGCAAGATCCGGGGGCTTGTTGGCCATGGCGAGTTTAGCGACGCGCTTGAAGCGGCTGCTGGCTCCTTCCTCGACCGGCGTATCCTTCACCTCTCGGTTGGGGTCGTCCGAGCCCATGGCGGGAGACACGTGGAAGTCGCGCATCAGACGTCGCTCCCACACGCGCATCTTGCGGCCCAGGGCGGCTGTGGGGTGGCGTGGGGAGGAGGTGCGAGGGAGGGAGGGAGGGAGGGAAGGAGGGAATGGGGGGAGGGGAGAGGGGGGAAGGAGGTGCGAGGGAGGGAGAGAGGGAGGAGGAGGAGAGGGGGAGGGGGAGTGAAGAGGGGGAAGGAGGTACGAGAAGGGGGTGAGAGGGGAAGGAGGTGCGAGGGAGGGAGGGAAGGAGGTACGAGATGGGGGTGAGAGGGGGGAAGGAGGTGCGAGGGAGGGAGGGAAGGAGGTACGAGATGGGGGTGAGAGGGGGGAAGGAGGTGCGAGGGAGGGAGGGAGGGAGGAGGAGGAGAGGGGGAGGGGGAGGGGGGAAGGAGGGGCGAGGGAGGGAGGGAAGGAGGTACGAGATGGGGGTGAGAGGGGGGAAGGAGGTGCGAGGGAGGGAGGGAAGGAGGTACGAGATGGGGGTGAGAGGGGGGAAGGAGGTGCGAGGGAGGGAGGGAAGGAGGTACGAGATGGGGGTGAGAGGGGGGAAGGAGGTGTGGATGAGGGGGGAAGAGGTGCGAGGGTGGGGGAGGTGTGGGTGAGATGGGGGAAGGAAGTGTGGATGAGGGGAAAGGAAGGGGAGAGAGGTAGGAGGAGGGTTGGATGAGGGGGGAGGAAAAGGGGAGAGGGGGTAGGTGTGGATGGAAGGGGGAATAGGAAAGGAGGAAGAGGATGAGAGATATCATTATACATTGTTGTCCGTAATTGGTTGAGTGTAAAGAATAGATCATTGCAAATATACAGATGGAGATAAACCGAAACAAATAAATGAATTTAAACATGTTAAAAACCGACCGCATACATACAAACAAAACAAAAGGCCATGAAATAAAAATAAAACTCATAAATTCAATCTGAAACCCTCTCTGACACACACACACACACACACACACACACACACACACACACACACACACACATACACACTCCACTCGCCTCCCCCCCCCCCCCACACACACACACCTTCCACCCATACTCAACTTGCCTCACACCCGTCCCCGCCCCTCTTCCACCCACACTCCATTCGCCTCACCCCTCACCCCCCTTCCACCAACACTCCACTTGCCTCACCCTTCCCCCCCTTCCACCCACACTCCACTCTCCTCACTACCCCCCCTCCTTCCACCCTCACCAAATCATCCATCCATCCATCCATCCATCCATCGAATTCGAACACAACCGAATCCGAACTCGAAGCCGAATCCAAAGCCGAACCCGAACCCGAACCCGAACTTACCCCGACTCTTCTTAGCGCAAGAGGAGACATCCATGCCGTTAGCTCCGAAGAGGTCAATCAGTTCGAACCGCAGCGACGAGATGTCACCCTTGACTTCGCTGATGTCATCCTCGTTGATGGGGCGTTCTTCGTTTCGGCGTTGCAGAGAGCATACGTAGCGCCAGAGGAGAGCGCGCATGACGGAGAGGTAGCGGTAATCGCGGGCCTTGCGACGGCGAGTTTGGGTCTGTTGGGGGGAGGGAGACGTGGGGAGGGGGGGGGGGCAGAGGAAGTGGAAGGGGGGGAGACAGAGGAAGTGGAAGGGGGGGGGGGAGACAGAAGAAGTGGAAGGGGGGAGGGAGGCAGAAGAAGTGGAAGGGGGGAGGGAGACAGAGGAAGTGGAAGGGGGGGAAACAGAGGAAGTGGAAGGGGGGGAGGCAGAGGAAGTGGAAGGGGGAGGGAGGCAGAAGAAGTGGAAGGGGAGAGGTAAGCAGAAGAAGTGGAAGGGGGGGAAACAGAGGAAGTGGAAGGGGGGGAGGCAGAGGAAGTGGAAGGGGGGGGGGGCAGAGGAAGTGGAAGGGGGGGGGGGCAGAGGAAGTGGAAGGGGGGGGAGACAGAGGAAGTGGAAGGGGGGGAGGCAGAGGAAGTGGAAGGGGGGGGGGAGACAGAGGAAGTACGTGAAAGGGGGGTAGAGATAGAAAGTATGTGAAAGGGGGTTAGGAAGGGGGGAGGGGGGAGGAAGGAATGGGGGTTAGGAGAAGGAGATGGGGAGAGATGGAAGGGGAAGGAGGGGAAGGATGGAGGAAGAGGGAGTAGGAGGATAAGGACGATGAAGAAGGAAGAAGGGGGAAAGAGAGGGGAAAGTGAAGAAGACGGTAGAGAGGGAGAATGAAAAATAAGAAAGGTAGGGATAAAGGTAAGAGGAGAGAAGGAGATGGAAATTAATAAGTAATAAAGTGGCAAGAAAGAGGGGGAGAGAGAAGGGAAAAAAAGAGAATATAGTGGAGTGTAATCAGTTGCCTTTAGTAACACGTGCTTGGTAGAGAAACATGCACAAGCGCGCACATACAGAGAGAGAAAGAGAGAGAGAGAGAAGAGGAAAATGTAGAGCGAAAGAAATGGAAACAGAACAAAGAGAAAGAGAAGCAACACGATAAAATATTCTACTAAAATATTTCAACAAATTCCTCAAAAACACATGAAAAAATATCCCACTCTAGAATAAAAAGCCCCCCTCCCCCTCCTCCTTTCCCCTTCCCTTCTTCTCTTTTCACCCCCCCCCACCCTCCCCTCCTTCCCACTTCCCATTCCTTTTCTGCTTTCCCTTCTCCTCTCATCCTCCCTCCCAGGCTCTCTTCATCTCCTCCTACTTTCTCTTCCCTTCTTCCTATTCTAAATTCCCCTTCCACTCTTTTGCCTTTCCCCATCCCACCTACCTTTCCCTTCCCTTCCCATTCTCCCCTCCATCCCTCCCTCCCGCCTTTCTCCTTTTCCTTCCCTTCCCCTCTCCTCTATCCCTCACAACCCTCCCTCTCCCCACCTCCCATCTCTCCCCTTCCTTCCCTCTTCCCATCTCCCCTTTCTCTTTTCCTATCCCCCATCCGTCCCATTTTCCCCCCTCCCCGTCTCCCTCCCTTCCCCTCTCCCTTATCCATCCCATTTCCCCCCTTCCCCTCTCTCCTATCCCTCCCACCTTCCCCTCCCTCCTACCTTCCCTTCTCTCCTACCTTCCCTTCTCCCTGCCAACTCCCTTCCCTTCCCCCCCTCCCTCCCACATTCCCCTTCTCCCTGCCAACATCCTTCCCTTCCCCCCTCCCTCCCCCCTCTCCCTGCCAACTCCCTTCCCTTCCCCCCTCCCTCCCACATTCCCCTTCTCCCTGCCAACTCCCTTCCCATCCCTCCCCCCTCCTTACCCCACCTCCCTCCCCCTCCCTCCCCCCTTACCGCCATCCTCAAACACCTACCCTCGACGACATCCTACGAACGAGTTCCTCCTGTCGGCTGTTCTTGCCACACATCCTCATGAAGCTCTTCGGTGTCGGGAAGATGTTGAAAGGAGGAGGCAGGGTGTTGCCCATCTCGAAGTAGGACATCCACAGCTTGGTGCGAGCGAACTTCCATTCCGTGTCGGCGTGTTCCTGTCGGGGAATCGGACATGGGTTATCGGGAATGAGAATGGGAATGGGAACGGGAATGGGTGGTGTGGCGAGATAGAGATATAGATGTAGGTGATTAAGTTTATTGTGAGGTGTTTTTTTTTTTTTTTTTTTTTTTTTCTTAGGAATCAGTGAAATTGGTTAGAATAAAGGGATGTGTGATGAAATATTATGAAGTTGTAGATAATGAAAGGAAAGAAGTAGTGTGCGTTCAAATAACCAACGAAGGGAAAATACTGTTCATCTATGAAGTCTCTCAGAAAGTACTAAATAAAAGTTGTGTATGAAGAGTGTTACTTTCCTATAATATATCATAAAAAATATTACCATTATCATCATCATTGATATTTTGGTTATTGCTAACGTTATCAGTAAATTAGTAAGCCAATATCACTACTCTTGCTATTATCCTAATCATTATCATTATCAAATTCATGACAATTAACAGTACCAACACTAATATCCTAACCCCACTACCCATCTTCCCAAGATCCAAAAATCCGCAAAGACAAAACAAATAAAACAACCCCTACAAACAACAACACAACAAAACAAAACAAAACAAAAACTTCTCAAAAAAACAACTCACAACAATGAAGGAATAGGA
>NW_028234407.1:29902712-29907712 GCF_977035675.1 Penaeus japonicus | reverse complement strand
GACAAAAAAACAACAACAAACAAAGATAAATAAAGATAGAAATAGGTATCCAAAAAGAAAGAAAAAAAAAGAAGAGTCATATAGCCAACCAGATAAAAAAAAAAAAAAAAAAAAAAAAACATCCAAACAGAACAAAAAATCGCGACCAAACACCGACAAACGATGATCCAAGGACTCTCACATTAGGATCCCGAACGATCTCCTGCCACTGCTGGATGTAAGCCAGAATCCTCAGGAAAAGCGTGCAGATGTAGAGTGAGTCGCGCATGATGTCCAAGATGTTCCACATGTTCCTCAGGTATTTCCTCAGACCATGGCGGTAGATTTCTTTGATCTCCTCCCAGATGAAGCCTGAAGGAAGGGGGAGGGGGAGACTTGTGGTTAATTTTGGGGGGTAGGGGAGGGGGGGAGACTTGTGGTTAATTTTGGGGGGTAGGGGAGGGGGGGAGACCAGTGGTTGATTTAGGGGGGTAGGGGAGGGGGATGGGGAGGGAGAGACAGGTTGTTAATTAAGGGGCTGGGGGAGGGAGGGGGGACAGGTGGTTAATTTAGGGGGTGTGGGGGGAGACAGGTGGTTAATTTAGGGGGTGGGGGAGGGGAAGGGAGATACAAGTGGTTAATTCAGGGGATGGGAATGGAAGGGGTGGGGGAGGGGGAGGGGGAGGGTTTGGCAGATGGGGAACAGGTGGTTATTCAGATTACGGATGTCATGTTGATATGTTGGCAAACTTGTTTAGAGGTACAACAGGTTTAAACAATAACATGTACCCTCCCTATCTCCTCTTTCTATCTTCTCTTTTATCTCTCGCTCTGGTTCTCTCTCTCTCTCTCTCTCTCTCTCTCTCTCTCTCTCTCTCTCTCTCTCTCTCTCTCTCTCTCTCTCACCCCCCCTCTCTCTCTCTCTCCCACCCCCCCTCTCTCTTTCTCTCTCTCTATTTATCTCTATCTATATATTTTTTTCTTTCTCCTCTTTCCTCTCCTTATCTTACTCTCATAACCTTCCACCCTCTCCTTTTCCCCCCTCCCTTCCCAACTCACCCTCTCCTCTACCCTTTCATCCCCACCCCCTCCCTCCCCACTTCCCGTCCCCACTCCCCCCAGCCACCCTCTCCCCTCCCCACTTCCTCTTCTATCCTAAGCCCCCTTAGCCCCACCCACCCCATCCCCCTTACCCCCACCCACCCCATCCCACTTACCCCCACCCACCCCATCCGCTTTAGCCCCACCCACCCTCTCCCCTCCCCACCTCCTCTTCCATCCAAAGCCCCCTTACCCCCACCCACCCTATCCCCCTCATCCCCACCCACCCCCTGCCCCTCACCCCCTCACTCTTCACTCACCGAAGACCCACAGAACGACAAGGCATTCTGTCGGCGTGGGAAGGTTTCCGCGCTGTTTCCTCATGGCTTCCGCTAAGTTTCGTCTCATATTTTCCGTTCCGAAGAGCCATATTACCAAGTTTTCGAAGCGAACCGACACCAAGATCAACATAACTGCAAAGAGGGAGTGATGAGTTGCAGATGAGTTGCACCAGGATCAACATGGCTGCGATGAGAGTGATGAAATGAGTGATGAGTTACAGATGAGTTACAGTTACAAGATCAACATGGCTGCAATGAGAGAGTGATGGAATGAGTGATGAGTTACAGATGAGTTGCACCAAGATCAACATAACTGCAAAGAGGGAGTGATGAGTTGCAGATGAGTTACATCAAGATCAACATGGCTGCAATGAGAGTGATGAAATGAGTGATGAGTTACAGATGAGTTGCACCAAGATCAACATGGCTGCAATGAGAGAGTGATGAAATGGGTAATGAGTGGCAGATGAGTTACATCAAGATCAACATGGTTGCAATGAGAGAGTGATGGAATGAGTGATGAGTTACAGATGAGTTACACCAGGATCAACATGGCTGCAATGAGAGAGTGATGGAATGAGTGATGAGTTACAGATGAGTTGCACCAAGATCAACATGGCTGCAATGACAGAGTGATGAAAAGATAGTGATGAGTCACACCAAGATACCAAAACAAAAATTATGCAACTGAAAGTGATGAAAATACAGAAATATGCTGCAGAAAGTGGGGGGAAAATCCACGATAGATAAAAATATTCTTTCGTCACGGTACAAGAGTTTTGTGGAGAAATATTTATGGAGAAAACAAGTGCTATTGTGTACCGCCTTTACTGAAGACGTAAGTATGCAAATTTATGGGTAAAAAGTCAAATTTATGGAAGACTGATATTGCGCTGAGAAAATATCGTAAGCTGAAGAGAGAAGGGTGTGATAAAAAAAAAAGAAAAAAAAAAGGAAATATCTTATATCAGACGTTGATTTGTTTTTCTATATATCAGAATAATATAAAAGATGAGCATGAGAATAAAGGTGAAACAAGAAGGTAGAATACGATAGATAGAGAAATATACGAAAACAAAAAATAATGCACGCTAGGAATAATTATAGAGAAAGATTCGAAAATAAGATTAAGATCACATTCAGAAAAAAAAAAAATGCGAGGAACATCTTAAGATAAACATTCAAAAGAAATAAAGAAAAATGCATGAAGATATAGATAAAGGCACACAACGAGCGTAAAATAAGAAAAGAAAATGAGAACTCACGCAAGAAGAGATAAGAAGCACGGCGAAGGATAAACAAAACAATCAAAAGAAACAAAGAGAAACACAAGAAGAATGAATGAGATAAAGAGAGACAACGAGCGTAAAAAAAAGAAAAGAAAATGAGAACTCACGCAAGAAGAGATAAGAAGCACGGCGAAGGACAAACAAAACAATCAAAAGAAACAAAGAGAAACACAAGAAGAATAAAATGAGATAAAGAGAGACAACGAGCGTTAAAAAGAAAAGAAAAAAAGAGAACTCACGCAAGAAGACATAAGAAGCACGGCGAAGGACAAACAAAACAATCAAAAGAAATAAAGAGAAACGCAAGAAGAATAAAATGAGATAAAGAGAGACAACGAGCGTAAAAAAAAAAAAAGAAAATTAGAACTCACGCAAGAAAACATAAGAAGCACGGCGAAGGACAAACAAAACAATCAAAAGAAATAAAGAGAAACACAAGAAGAATAAAATGAGATAAAGAGAGACAACGAGCGTAAAAAAGACAAAAGAAAAAGAAAACGAGAACTCACGCAAGAAGAAGAGATAGGAGGCAGAGTGGATAAGGAACTTCATAAACGGAGTGCGAATAAGAGTTCCGGTGGGGCTATCCGGCGACAAGATGTAGAGGACACAGTACAAGGGAAACAGAGCCACGACCTGAAAGTGTTATAGAAGAGTGAACAGATGAACGTTTTAATGAGAAGAACATTTACGAGAGAATGTTGTGGAATGAGTGAACAAAAGAACGTTACTAAAAAAAAAATATCTGAAGACACGTTACAAGGGAAACAGTGCAATGAGCTGAAAGAGTGTTATAGTAGAGTGAAGAGAAGAACATTGCCGCAATATTGAACACAAAAACATTGCAATGAAAGCTTACGAAAGAACGTTGTAAAAAGCGTAAACAGTAAAACGTTGAAAAAAATGATTGCTAAAAAGTTCGAACAAGAGTAAACACCGCACAAGGGAAACAGAGCCACTTTATAAGTGTTACGAAAGAGGGAACGACGGAACGCTTTAACATAATGAACAAAAGAACATTTTAAGGAGAATTTACAGGAAAATGTTGTGAATAGAGTTTTGTTAGAGCGAACTGTAAAAAATATATATAAATTCGTGGAGAACTGCTGTGATATGGAGATTTCTTATATGTTTAATATGAATTGTTCAAACACTCAAGAAAAATATGTTGAAAATATGTCGAGAATTAGAATTATATTCTAAAAAAAGAAAATGCCTAGAATTTTTGAGTCGAGGAGCTTAGAGTGAGGTGTTCTGAAGCTTCACTGTACACACACTGACTCACCCCCCCCCCTCTCCTTCCCATCCATTCAAAGACTTTTAAGCTCAACTGTAATAATTGTTTAATCGTTTCTTATCCTCTTACGTCGTAGTATAGTAGATATATTTAAGACAGAAATTAAATATAATGAAAATATATGTAGATGTTAAATTTAAAAAAGTATGAGTATCATAACATGTTATACTACAATTTTCATAATACGTTACTGGTTATTTCCTTTTGAAAAAAAAAGTAAATTCATATACACCACAAATGAAATATAATAATAATCTGGTTATAATTTACTTTAATAAAACAATTATGACGTGACCTATTTCTTGCATAATGATTATAACAACATATATCAATTTATTCCCTTACAAGCACAAGTACACTTATTTCAATCACAAATCAAGTTAACCAATATTCCCAATATCCATTAACATCAAAACACACACACACAAGCAAACAAACACAAACCAACAAACCCAAACCCACAAACAAACAAACAACCACAACCACACAATCTCAAACCGAACCCCCTCGAATCCTACCCAGAAATAGATCAATCCCCTGGCCAAGGAAGGAAAGGAATCCTATCCTACCTTGACGATCTCCAAACACTTTTCAATGACCGCTTTCCTCCTGAAGCCTGGCAGACCCTCGTACCAAAGGGCGGCGAGCAGTTGCTGGATGTTGGGGTGAGCCACAAACTGTTGAGAGAAAAAAAAAGGTAGTGGTGATTGTGGTGAGTATGGTTGTGGGGGTTGTGGTTGTGGTGATGATGGGGGTGTGTGGTGATTGTGGTTGTGGTGGTCTTGGGGGTTTGTGGTGGTTGTGATTGTGGTTGTGGTGGTCTTGGGGGTTTGTGGTGGTGGTGGTGGCAGTGGCGGCGGTTTGTGGTGGTGGGAGGGAGGGAGGGTGAAAGATGGTTGGATGGATGAAAATGTTGAGAGTGAGAGAGGGATGAATGGACCATGGATGGTAGCACTGATGAAATAGTAATAAATAGTATTACTATATATAGTAGTAACAACAAAGTATGAATGATAAATTAAGAACAAAGAGTAACAACAATAAAGTAGAAAA
>NW_028234407.1:29895212-29897712 GCF_977035675.1 Penaeus japonicus | reverse complement strand
ACAAACGAATATACATGAATATATAACAAACATACAAATTAACACACACGCAGGACAGGCACGATGGCATGCCAATGAACACAGGAATAGAAACAAAGACACACAACGGACAAACACATAATCCCAGACACAGAACAGACATACAAAAAAAAGAACAGACAGCGAACATACATACAAACAAAAACAGACAGAGCATAGACAGACAAGCATCAGGCAAACAAACAAACACAGGCATAGCACGGACAGGTAGACAAACAAACAAACAAACACAGGCACAGCACGCACAAGTAAACAAACAAACAAACAAACACAAAACGGACAGACAGACACACACACAAACAAACAAAAACAGACATAGAAAAGACAGACAAACAAATAAAAACACAGCCACAGGACAGCCAGACAAACAAATAGAACAAACACAGACACAGAACAGACAGGTAAAGAAACAAAAAACATAAAACGGACAGACAGACACACAAACAAACAAAAAACAAAGACAAACAAATAAAACAAACGCAAACACTCCCAAACCGGACAGACAGACAAACAAACAAAAAATAAAGACAAACAAATAAAACAATCACAGACACACCCAAACATACAAACAAACAAAAAACAAAAACAAACAAATAAAACAATCACAGACACACCCAAACCGGACAGACAGACAGACAAACAGACACCCGACTTACTTTCGCGTGGTTTGGCAGTCACCTCGCTCCACAGCTAGGAGATATTTCTTCTCCTCCAGTGTCAGAGGCTTAGGCAAGTTAGGCATCTCAACCTGCCTCTTGGACTGTGGAAGGAGAGAACAGAGATAAATGAATGAAAGAGAAAGAGAAGAAGAAGGGATAGCTGGAGAGGTTATGGATGTATAGGTACTAGATGGAGTAGGGAAATGGTGAGGGTGAATAAACTTAGGTCAGAGGTCAAGATGACTTCGTTTGAGAGGTCAAGAAAAATGGATAGTGTGTAGAAGAAGGAGACTACGATTGGGAAAAACTGAGAGAAATGATTAAGTACAGAAGGGAAAAGGGAAAATAGTGATAAAGACGTGCATGAAAAAAAAAAAACAAGCGAGGATCAGAATTTTAAGGAAAGACAAAATATTAGGATTAAATCTATACAAAGAAAAGATAAGAGAAAGACGGGGTTTAAATTCGAATATGAAAACAAACGAAAGAAACAACGAAGATGAAAATGAAGTTGAGGGATGAGACAGACCAAAAGGATAAGAAAAATAATTTTAGAGATATGGAAGGAAGAGGAAAATATGAATAAATATAGGTAAAGGAACAAGACAAGAGGAGAGAGGGGGAGAGATAAGAGGAATAAAGCTATACAAAGGAAAGATAGAGATAGATGGTTCAAAGACAAAAAAACAAAAAACAAAAAATATGAAGAGGAATATGCATAGTGATTAAAAAAAAAACGGATATAGGATCAAGTGAGACTAGAGATTCTTGCAACAAAAATAGTTTAAAAAAAATATAACAGAAAAATTGCATTATAAAAAAGGGCAATCAAAAGAGAGAGAGAAAGAAATCAAACACAGACAAAAACAAAAAAACAATATATCTCAACATGCCATTAAATTGATATGATAAGTAATGATGATAAATATACAAACAAACTGAGAACACACATACATAAACCACATCAAACCAACTCACCTTTATGAGATGATAATAATAACAAAGAGTTGAAAAAAAAAAAAAATATATATATATATATAAACACACACAAACCACAGAACTCACCTCACAATTACACGATAACAATAATAATAATAATACAAAACAAAAATAAACAAATGGAAACAAAAACAAACACTAAAACTTATTAAAAAAAAACACACCACACACCACAAGCAAGAAAGTGTATCTCTCTTCCATCGCGAGATCAGCTTTCTCGTCAATGGTAACACTTTTCTCCTTTTTAGACATGGTGGCAGCGTTGGTCAAGGCCTTTCAGCCTTACACGACCCGATCTGGGGGGAGAATTGGGTATGTTAGAGTTGGAAGGTATGTTATGGGTATGTTTGGAAAGAAAGGAGAGTATGTTGGGAATTTGTTTTAGGGAGGATGGTTGGATGTGTATGTGGGGGTGTATGTTGTTTGAAAAATATGCTGTTTAGGATGTTTGAAAAGTGTGTTATAAGCATGTTTGAAAAGTGTGTTATAAGCATGTTAAAGGAGTATGTTGTAAGTATATTTAGGGAGTATGTTATAAGCATATCTAAGGAGTATGTTATGAGCATATTTAAGGAGTATGTTATAAGCATATTTAAGGAGTATGTTATAAGTATATTTAAGGAGTATGTTATAAGCATGTTTAAGGAGTATGTTTTAAGCATATTTAAGGAGTATGTTATAAGCATATTTGAGGAGTATGTTATAAGCATATTTAAGGAGTATGTTACAGATATATTTGATAATTATGTTATAAGTTTATTTGATGAGTATGTTAAAATACATATTTGAAAAGAAAAAACGTT
>NW_028234407.1:29885212-29887712 GCF_977035675.1 Penaeus japonicus | reverse complement strand
ATCTGCATATATCTCTAGATAAAAGAATATTCATCTTCGTAAACATTTTGTATCTATTGAAAACCAATTAAACTGCAGGAGACCATGGAACCAATTGTGGCTCGTTCATTGATATTATGACAGCCTCATCTTGGTTCTTCGGGCCTTTGGAAATTGTCAAGCCAAGCCAACGTTCGAAGTTCTCTCGACACAAAAGAACAACAGATATAACATCAAAAATGATATTCGAAAAGAAGAAAAGAAAAAAAATATTTAGAGAAGGCTGTTTACATGTGTCCTTCGCCTTCTTTCGTCATTTGCTTATACTGAAAAAATACACTAATCAAAGAAGACCAATTGCTCGGTTGCATAAAAACAAAAACAAAAACAAAAGTAAGATTCATGGAAGGTTCCGAGAACTCCGATCCCAAGAACCTCCTCGGCACAAGACATTGAGGCAGGAAATCAAAACAAAAGCAGAGATCCGGAATTCCTTGAACTCCGCCTTCTCCTTCTCTCTTCTTGCAACAACAGCTACACCACTTAAAGAACACCCAGCGTGCTCTCCGTCCGCCTGAAATCGGCCCAAGTCCATATCCTCGATACAGAAATACAAGAACACAACTAACAACAACAACGCAAAAGAAAGGAAATCCACTTCTCCCTTCATCGCCTCAAGAACCTCCCTAGCCACAGGAGTCTGAGGGAAAGACAAGAGGTTTTGAGTAAAAAAAAGGGTTCCGGGCACTCAACCCCATTTCCCAGGACTTACCAACAACCAAAGTGAGAGAACACCCAAAGAGTCCAACTTTCAGTCCAGATCCATAAACCTGTGAGGCCTGCTGGAGTCTGGAACCAAGAGGCCTTGCGTGCAACCGGCCTGGAAGGGGTGAAGAACCAAGCGGATTCACACTGCGCCCACGGAACAGATAGACTGGAGGGGGTCGTGCGTCACACTTTCTTTTATAGATACTTGCAAGGGCTTCGCTAATCCCTTTAAGTTCCCCTGTGAGGGCAGGCAGGTGGCAAGAACCCTGGGAAACCAACCCATGCCACCCCCACCCCCATCCCCTACCCCATGCCTCCCAATCCCTTCCTACCCCCGTCGAAGTGCCACCAGCTGCTGCGAGAACCTGGCATTGAGGAAGACCATAACGGGAGGTAGCGGGAACGAGGCCGACGCATGTCCCTTTGTTCTTTTCTGTTCTCTCTCACTCACCTCTTTTCCCGCTGGGTCGACGGACTCACATGATCAGCTATAATGTAAAAGATTTTTCCCCTCTATTTTTTCTCTCTAGAACATTCGTAATATGGAGGGGAGAGAAGAAGAGATTCTTAGCAGAAGAGATATCCTAGACTCTTGGCACCTCCGCGGATGTGGTGCCATGTGTGTGTAAGCTCGCGCGGTCGCTAACCTGCTCGCGCCCCCTTCCTGGTATGGTGGACACACAGGCAAGTCCAAATGCCTCGGGAGTACGTTAGCAGATTATACTATGATGTTGAATGGCGGCAGTGTGCTAGTAATCTTGTTAGAGACTGTATAGCATTTTTTTTATCTATCTGTATTTATAGAAGTTATCACTTTCGTTCTGATACCGCTTATAATATCATTTTACATTTGCAAAATGAGTGGACAGGCAAAAAGACTAACACCAAATGGCAAAGATATTTGAAAACAAAAACGAAACGAGATGTGAACGAACGGGATGCCACAATATCTCACTTTGTCGCCGTGAAATAAGCTTGATAAAAACAATTCTTACATTCTTATCTTCTAATATACTACTTGGCTTCTCTAAGCTAAAAATGAAACACACAAAAAGGAAGAATAAGATGAAGAAGGAAGATGAAAAAATACATAAATGCAATAGGGCTTCACTCGTTTGTTTCTTCGTGTGACGAATAATTTTCAATTTCAGTCCTTTCGCTTATTTTTTTATTTATTTTTTATTTATTTTATTAATTTGTCCTATTCTTTGTATTATTTCTAAGTTAAATTTCGATGTGATTTTATTTTTATATTTGTTGATAACTTTATAGAAATAAGTTTTACCAGATGGACTATCATGTGTACAATACATTGAAGTTCGGAGATAATAGTGTAATGTGGTAATGAATATCAATCTGTTTTGGTAAGAGAGTTATCATTATCATTATCATTATCATTATCATTATCATTATCATTATCATTATCATTATCATTATCATTATCATTATCATTATCATTATCATTATCATTATCATTATCATTATCATTATCATTATCATTATCATTATCATTATCATTATCATTATCATTATCATTATCATTATCATTATCATTATCATTATCATTATCATTATCATTATCATTATCATTATCATTATCATTATCATTATCATTATCATTATCATTATCATTATCATTATCATTATCATTATCATTATCATTATCATTATCATTATCATTATCATTATCATTATCATTATCATTATCATTATCATTATCATTATCATTATCATTATCATTATCATTATCATT
>NW_028234407.1:29865212-29867712 GCF_977035675.1 Penaeus japonicus | reverse complement strand
GATGAAATAGAAAACAAACCAAAATAAAAATTGAAACCGACAGACAAGAAAAAAGAAAGCAAAAAGCAGATAAAAATAAAACAAAAAACAAATAAAATAACCTAAGAAAAAATAACAGATAAACAGATATCAAGAAAAAAAAATGGATAAAGAAGAAAACAGAAGAAGAAGTAAAGAATAACTCACACTAAGAGAGCAAAACCCCTTCCCCTTTTGTGCTTCCAACAACAACAACAGAGTGGATGTGTCAGACAACAAAGAGGATGACAAACACCAGGTCATTTATTAACAAGGAAATTAAGTTAATCGCTTACCTTAGTTCAAATCTTTTTTTCTTTTCCTTTCTGAAGGCACGAGGATGATATAATAATTTTGTGTCTTTGTTCATGGAGAAGATAGTGAGGTATGTATATCATTAATTATGTTTATTCAAAGGTGAGATGAGTATGTGTAATGAGACATGTAAACTTATGTACTGTTCAGAATGTTCAAAAAGATGTACGCACATAGACAAAGACGCATATATTTGTACATTGACATAACATGGCGTGCATATTTACATACACACGTAAAAGTTATCTCATAAATTCATAAATTCCCATACGCAAATTCGATGCAAAAACACACATTCAAAAACACATACCTACTTTAACTTTTTTTCTCTTAGTTACGTCCTCAGATTTCTGTAACAGTGTCTCATTCATAGCGAAATAATGATCATATCTATTCTATATTCTTTATTCTTACTGAATGTGCTACAAAGGGAAAGAAGAACACGCTAATGACTTGTTTAGAAAGAAAATGTACGAAAAGTTTACAAAAGTCATTAACAAGGAGTTTACAAGATAAACTTACAAGATGCTTACAAGAGGTATTTATAGGAGTTTACAAGAGGTATTTATAGGAGTTTACAAGAGGTATTTATAGGAGTTTACAAGAGGTATTTATAGGAGTTTACAAGAGGTATTTATAGGGGTTTACAAGAGGTATTTATAGGAGTTTACAAGAGGTATTTATAGGAGCTTACATGAGACATTTGCAAGAAGTTCTCAAGATACATTTATAAGTTTACAAGAGGCATTTACAAAGAGTTTATAATAGGCATTTACATGCTGTTTACGAAATAAATTTGCGAGGAGTTTGCATGAGATATTTACAAGAAGTTTATGAAATACATTTACAATAGATATTTACAAGTTTACAAGAAAATTTCACAAGCGTATACAAGATACACGTACAATACATTTACAAGTGACATTCGCTATAAATTAGGAAGAGATATCACAAGAAGTTTACATAAGATAATTACGAGAAATTTACATAAGATAATTACAAGACATTTACAAGAAACATTCACAACAAGTTTACAAGATTTTCCTTCACGATGCTTCACCATTTGTTTCAAAGACAAAATTGATTTAAAAAAAGAAAGAGAAAATATAAATGAGTTAGATTCATCCCCACAAAAGTATAGGGAAGTAACCCATCAGGTTTCACTATTTTTCGATGAGACAGAAAACATTCATCATACGAGGTTTAAAGTCCTGTCAATTGTTCGTTGTTAATTGTGCCCTATAACAAACGCCAAAAGATGAAGGATGCAGAGAAAAGGAGACTAGATATCAACAGCACAAAAGGGTGAGACTGAAACAGACGCTACTTCGCTTGTCATATGTAAATCATCAAAACCATCTACCTAAGAAAACAGTTACTAAAAAGAAATAAAAAAGATGTAGATCTGTAAGCGGTTAGAATAGAAGCAGAAAATGAAGCCTTAACATATTTTTCTGTGAGGATTGTCCCTGGAATAATAAAAAAAAAAATTATTAGCTGAACATGACTTCGTAAGGATGTAAACAAACAAATGAAATTAACATTTATTTCGTTTTATTTGAAAATCATTGCTAGTTAGAATCCGTCTCAATGGTAATATGGGAACAGGAACAAGGGAAACTAAACTAACTACTATGTATATAAAGCGCATTAACATTTTTGGAGGATATTAGTTGCACGAACTACAAGGAGCATACCTAATGTAAGCATAATGACATAGTTAAGAGGAATATCACATTTCATTTCATTGTTGATATACCTTGAGACTATAGCCCGTACAAAGAGTTCATTAACTTTTCCTAGAATTGACGCGTGATAGATACTCATCAAAACACTCATATTCCATTGCTATTGTAGTAAAATTATTGCCATGTGATTAAAACCACCAAAAAAATCTTAGAAGACACACCTTCTTTTCTTGTAAGAAACTAATGATACCAAAATTCCAATACCGTATGATTAATTCTCATCAATTTCTTTCGATCAGGCGCTTAATCTCTTATGTCCTAGAGTAATAATACTATATGGAATATTTTCACTTTATTTTGGGAAGACACTGCATCTATCTCCAGCACTTCTTGATGGCGGTGAAATCTTGGTGTCAGGAGAAGCTTTAGTGTTCCATTGAACTTATATGATACGGCCAAAGACAATCGATGTTTTTAAA
>NW_028234407.1:29845212-29847712 GCF_977035675.1 Penaeus japonicus | reverse complement strand
TTAAGATTCTATATCTATTTTGACAGATTTTTGCGTTTTTGACTTCATTCCTTTTATTAACTTTCTCATCCTTTAAATTTAATTAATTTGATAAATTCAATTAATCAATCAGTAAAGATTGGTGATTAATTTGTAATATTTATGAAATTGTAGTTTCCTAAGTACAGCCAGCCGTTTCCCCGACTCAAAATAAAAATCAATTACCGTTTACATTGAACAATATTCCGTTTAATTGGAGAGCCACGCTAAAAAAAATTTGCACGCAAACAATCAACATCGACATCTCTGTAAAGAGCCCATCTATTGAATATTTATTACTTAACAATAATTATTAAACTTTATTTAAATTTATGATATAAAAATTTAATACATACAAACATAACACATATATGTATACGTATATATTATTATATAATATACATATAAATATTTATATATATAAATTATATGATATATATATATTATATACATAATTAATATATATATATATATATATATTAATATTTATATATATATATCTTTATTATATTTATTAATATATATACAAATATACATATATATATATATATATATAAATTATATTTATATATATATATAATATATATATTATAGTAATATATATACATATATATATATATAATATATATATTATAGATATATATATATATATAAATTTTAAAAAATATAAAATATATATATTATCCCCTAATAATTTTATATATATATATATATAAATATAATATAAAATAAATTTTAAAAAATATATAAAAAATTAATTATAAAATTATAAATATATATAAAAAAATATATATATAAATAAAAATTTAAAAAATAAAATATATTATAAATATAAAAATTAAAAATATATTTTAAAATATATTATATAAAAAAATTAAAAAAATATAAAAATAAAAATGAAAAAATATAAATATATAAAATATAAAATATTATAAAAAAAGGAAATTTTACGTTTTTTTTTTTTAAAATATATATATATAAATATATATATATATATAATAAAAAAATATAAATATTGTGTTGGGTGTGTGTGTGTGTTTTTGTTTTGTGTAATGTATATATAAAAAATATAAAAATTAAAATATAAAAATATAAAAATATATATAATTTTATATAAAAAATTTTTTTATTTTTTATTTTTTAAAATTTTTTATATTAAAAAAAAAAAAAAAAAACATATATCTATATATATATATATATATTATATATAAATATATATATAAAAATGTAATGAGTATATAATTTATTATATAATATGTATATATATATATATATATATATATATATATATATATAATAATATATATAATATGTGTGGTGTGTGGTGTGTGTGTGTTGTGTTTGTGTGTGTGTGTGTGTGTGTGTGTATGAAATTAATTATTGATATACTAAGATATATACATACACACACACACACACACACACACACAACCACACATACACAGATATATATATAATAAATATAACTATATATATTTATATATATATATATATATATGTATATATATATATATATACAAACAAACACATCACTTAGTATATATGCAGAATAATAACACATGATGAAATTCCATATACGCAGAATACTAACCCATGTAGATTTAAAATTCCACATATATGCAATAAATTTAACTCTACGCGAACAATTTCCACCACACAAAACAAACTCCCCCCTCACCCCCCCCCCCCCCCCCCCCAACGCACACAAAACCCCCCTACACAGATCTGTTCTGGGCACTTCCCCTTACAAATGCTCTTTCCAACGAGTCATGTAATGCCTTCACCCGCGGGCTAAAAACTTTCATTATTGCAAAAGTTGAATACACCCGTGCCTCCTACCGCGTCAGGTGGATGGTAATTCTGACCGTCTGCATAAATCCGCGTAGTTGTTACGTTCGTGTAACAAACGGGGATTCCCGAGGCACCCGCGAGTGAGAGGTACAGACTAGATATTAATTATCTTTTATCACGCGTTTCTGTCCTTGGGTGTTTATCCTTCTCCTCCTTTGCTTTCCTTTATTTTTGTCTTTTCTTTTTTTTTTCTTTTTTTTTTTTCCTCGTTTAGAACGGCTTTTCGTACAAGGAGTGTTGGGGATTTGAGTGTGTGTGTGCTTTCATGCTCCTCATAACAACGCTGAGAGGTTGGCGTCAAGCTTCTTAAAGTGCTTCTGAACGGGAAAACGATCAACAATTCTTTTTTCTCTCTCTCTCTCTCTGTCTCCTTCACATCGACAAAGAAGCGAAAGAGGGAAAGCGGAAGGAGAAAAAATGGGTTGAGAGTAAGAATGAAAAGGGAGGTGGGTGTATGATATCGAGGACTCTTTACCTCCATCCCCCCCCCCCACTCACCCCCTTGTAATAGGAAGGTCATGGGGAGGTAAGCGCGCGGGGAGGCAAGCACGGGGCGATGAATGACTCCCCAGCATGACAGCTCCGGGGCGCTCCAGGTCAGGAAAGAAGAAAGGGAAGAGAGACAGAAGGG
>NW_028234407.1:29810212-29817712 GCF_977035675.1 Penaeus japonicus | reverse complement strand
TAGGTTGTGATGGTGTGACTACAATGAAATAGGAGAAAGCGAAAGACGTATAATGGCGAAGGAAAAGGAGATAGTGAAGATAGGAGAAAGATGTAAAAGATAGCGTAAGAAAACACGTATTAAGGAAACAGTAAACAATTGATTTCCAACGTATTTAAACGGGTCATACATAGATAATGCAATTACACCGGTTATAGCCAAATAAATGAGAATTGTATCTAGCCAACTCTATTAAGCCCGTGAGAATAAACATCTAAGACAGTGTTAGAAATGTAGAGTGCAGTTAGGAGTTAATTGGATTGTGTTTTTTTTTTTTTTTTTTTTTTTTTTTTAGTCTTCAATGTACTCTAGAAACCGTTCTCTGCACCTTTGGGATTTCGTGAACCCCTAATGGTATAAGTTCTTTTTTCTTTCTTTCTTTTTATTATATCCTTCTTGCTTTATTTTTACTTGGCCCTCTTTTTTTCTTTTTCTTTTTTTTCTTTTTTTCCTTGGTCAACTTTCTCATCCTTTTCTTTTCAGCCTCCCTTCTTTCTTTTGTCCTTGTTTTTGTTCCATCCTCCTCTTTCTTTTTCTATTGTTATCATTTATTTTATCATTATTATTACTATGTTGTTGGTTTTTTTTCACATCTGTTCTTATCCCATTTCTTCTTATTCACATTTGATATAGAAAACAGACAAAAAACAATTCTCTTTTTTATCTTTATATTTTTTCTCTCTTTGAATCTTAAAGAATGTAGATCAATAAGATCCGAAAAAAACATAAAATATAAACAACTACATCAATTGATAAATGAATAAAAGATAAATTGATAAACAAAAATAGATGCTTCCCTCCGAAATAATATATCAAACAAATGAAGAAGATATCATACTCTTAGAGAAATGCTGTTATATTTCACCTTGATGATATGCATATAGCCACCAACTTGCAAGATACTATCAAATAGTTTAAGTTCAGAGAAGGAGACAAATGATGTCAGGTAAACTAGAATCAGTATATTTATTAGAACAAAACGTTATGACTAAGAATGCTCGAGACTAATGATTATGTAAAACGGGGTCTGACAAGGAAACAAAATTTTACATTGAAGAATTTACAGGTAGAGGGGAGTTGATACCAAAAGTAATTACTTTTATACATTTTTTTTTATTAGTTTTTTTATCTATCTATTTCTCATTATCATTAATAGTGTCATCTTGATTATCACAATTGTCATTATTGT
This sequence comes from Penaeus japonicus, assembly GCF_977035675.1. Classification (NCBI taxonomy): domain Eukaryota; kingdom Metazoa; phylum Arthropoda; class Malacostraca; order Decapoda; family Penaeidae; genus Penaeus; species Penaeus japonicus. Next base: position 29,816,484 of record NW_028234407.1, on the reverse strand, counting down.
GATATTCGTCATCACCATCGTCATTATAATTATCATTATCGGCATCGTCATCGCCGTTATCATTATAATTTCATCATCACCGACATCATCACCATATCACAATAATCATTATAATCATAATTATCGTCATCACCGTTATCATTATCTTTTCACCATCACCGACATCATCATATATCATCATACATCATCCTTCCTACCATCAAAGAAAAACAAAGACACGTACCATTCACCACAAAATACAGTAATTATAACCAACGCCAACAATAAGTCAATAACTTCCAGACTAGAAAAAGTGTCACAAAAACACTTCTTACGGGTCTCAGCACACCACTTTAGGACCCCCTTTGGATAACGGGGGCTTAAGTGGCACGAAATTGTGGGTTGTACAGTTGGGGACAAAAGTTCGCTTAGTGACTCATAAACATGGAGGACGGACGCTGGTTTTGAGTTGATGGGAGGAGGGAAGGGGGGAGGGAGGGAGGGAAGGAGGGAGGGTAGGGGGGAGGGAAGGAGGGAGGGAGGGAGGGAAGGGGGAGGGGGGATGAAATGTTGTGTATATATTTTTTAGGAACCTTTTGTGATGGGGGAAGCCATGGCTGGTTATTTTCCTCCCGTTGTTTTTTATTTTTTTTATTTTATTTTTTTCTTCTTCTTCTTCTTCTTCTTCTTTTCTTTCTTTTTCTTTTGCGGGGATGGATGGAGAGTGAGAGCGAAAACGAGAGGAAGGGAGAGAAATAAAGAGAGAGGAAGACAGAAAGAAAGTGAGAGAGAAGAAGACAGAAAGAAAGTGAGAGAGTGAGAAAGAGAGAGAGAGCAAAGGAGAGAGGGAGGGAGAAGACAAATAAAAAACAAAAAATAAAAACAGCAAAAGTAAGAGAAATACGACAAGGCGACGGCCCATCAAGACGACATTCACATCGTCGCAAAGTCGTAACAGCAGAACGAGAAGCAAGGGTTAGAGAGAACGAGAGACAGAGAGAAGAGGGAGGCAGAAAGAAAGAAATACAGAGATAGTGAAAGGAAGATAGAAGAAAGAGAGAGAGAGAAAGAGAAAAAGAGTAAAAAGACGACAAACGAGAAAGTGAGACGGAAATAAAAGAGAAACAGAGAATAAGAGGAAAATAGAAGCGAAAGACAGAGTGTATAAAAGAGAAACAGAGAGTAAGAGGAAAATAGAAGCGAAAGAGAGAATGTCTAAGAACAAGAGATATATAGAGAAAAAAATATACAGATACAAAGAGAGCGTAAGAGAAAGAGAGAGAGAGAAAAAAATACCGGGCCACCAAAATGGCGACCAAAATGTCACGCGAACAAAAATGGCCTTTCCCCCCCCCCTCCCTTTTTTTCTTTCGAATCCCGTACTTCCACCACTTTGCCTTTTTGCTTCCCTCGCCCCCTCGCTCTTTCCTTTCAATTAACCTTTCCACACCTGTATTTTCACCCCTTCTGCGTCCTGCTCTCTGCCATGTTGTCTGGGTTTTCTGTTTACTGCTGTTTTTTTTCTGTTTACTCTCTTTCTCTTTCCGTCTTTTTTTATTTATCTGTGTCTCTATCTCCTCTGAACCGTTTTTTTTTTTTTTTGTCTCTACCTTTTGCTATGTATGATAATTCTCTTTCTCTTTCATTTCTCTCTCTCTCTCTCTCTTTCTCTCTCTCTTTCTCTCTCTCTCTCTCTCTCTCTCTCTCTTTCTCTTTCTCTCTTTCTCTCACTCCTCACCTGTCACTCCTCTCCTCTTCCTCCTCCTCCTCCTCCTCTTTCTTCTTCTTCTCCTTCTCTTCCTCCTCCTCCTCCTCCTCTTCCTTCTCCGCCTCCCCCTTCTCTCCATCCCATTACCCCTTCCTTTTTCATCTTCCTCACTTTTCACCTATCCCCTCTTCCTCATCTTACTCCACCTCCTTTCTTTCTTCCTTCCTTCGTTCCTTCCCATTACCCCCTCCTCTTTCCTCCTCCTCACCTTTTACCTATGCCCTCCTCCTCCTCCTCCTCTTTCTCCTTCTTCTCCTTCTCCTCTTCCTCCTCTCCTCCTCTTCTTCATCTTCATCCTCATCCTCTTTTTCCTCCTCTTCCGCCTCTTCCTCCTCTTCCCCCTCCTCCTCCTCCTCCTCCTCCTTTTCCTCCTCTTACTCCTCCTTCTCCTTCTACTCTTCCTCCCCCTCCTCCTCCTCCTCCTCCTCTTCTTCTTCCCCCTCCTCCTCTTCACTCCCTCTTCTCTTCTCCCCCCCTTCTCCTCTTCTTCCCCCTCCTCCTCCTCCTCCTCCTCACCATTCCTTCTGCTCCTCTTGACCTTTTGACCTTTTCGCCCGACACGAGATTACATATCAGCGTTTCTCATTCCGTAATTACGAGAGACAGTGTCCCGCGGTCACTGCTAAATACGACTTAAATACCCATGAAATATGGCATTCACATTTTCACCGTTTGTTGGCTCTCGAAGCCGCTTTTACCTGTTTTCTCTCTCTCTGTGTCTCTGTCTCTGTCTCTCTCTCTCTCTCTGTGTGTCTCTGCCTCTGTCTCTGTCTTTCTCTCTGTCTCTCTCTCCCTCTCTCTCTCTCTTTCTCTTTCTCTTTCTCTCTTTCTCTCTCTTTCTTTCTCTGTTTTTCCTCTATTTTTTCTTTTCTTCCTCTTCTTTCTGTCTTCTTTTTTCTTGATTTTTTTTTCTTCATATTTTTTCTTCTTATTTCTTCTTCTTTCTTTCTGACTTCTTTTTCTTCTATTTTTAGGCCTCTATTTTTTCGGTGTAAAGGAGGGGGGGGGATCTTATCTAACTACAAAATTTTTCTAAGTTTATCTAAGATCTATGCAAGTATCTCTAACATACCATCTAACTATTTGTTATTACTGTTTTACCATCTCGCTATGCTTCATTACTTCTTTATCTAATCTATTTAATTTCCTCTTTTACTCTCCAGTTTAGAAGAAGAAAAAAATCTTCGTTCTTTTTCTTATCTTATTATCATTCTTGTTTCGTAATTTGTTCCACTTCATTCCATTTTTATCTTTCTATTGTGTTTGATGATGGTTTATTTCCTTTTATTTCGCTACTATGTTATAACGAATGTACATAACTTGTCAAATAACTCTGGAGTCTTAATATTTCTATATTTCTATATTACTTAATATTTATAATATAGTTCGTTTCACAATTCGTACAACTGTTAGAGATTCATCATCGTGCTTCGGGATATTATTTTTTTTTCATTCATATTCCTCTTCTCGAAACATGAAATGATTCAGTTTCATTCCTAATCTGTTCGAAACATGAGATGATTCATTTTTATTCCTAATCTTTTCGAAACACGAAATGATTCAGTTTCATTCCTAATCTTTTCGAAACACGAGATGATTCAGTTTCATTCCTAATCTTTTCGAAACACGAGATGATTCAGTTTCATTCCTAATCTTTTCGAAACACGAGATGATTCAGTTTCATTCCTAATCTTTTCGAAACACGAGATGATTCAGTTTCATTCCTAATCTTTTCGAAACACGAAATGATTCAATTTCATTCCTAATCTTTTCGAAACACGAGATGATTCAGTTTCATTCCTAATCATTTCGAAACACGAGATGATTCAGTTCCATTCCTCAATCTTTTCGAAACACGAGATGATTCAGTTTCCTTCCTAACCTTTTCGAAACACGAGATGATTCAGTTTCATTACTAATCATTTCGAAACACGAAATGATTCAGTTTCCTGTCTAACCTTTTCGAAACACGAGATGATTCAGTTTCATTACTAATCATTTCGAAACACGAAATGATTCAGTTTCATTCCTAATCTTTTCGAAACACGAGATGATTCAGTTTCATTCCTAATCTTTTCGAAACACGAAATGATTCAGTTTCATTCCTAATCTTTTCGAAACACGAAATGATTCAGTTTCATTCCTAATCTTTCCGAAACACGAAATGATTCAGTTTTATTCCTAATCTTTTCGAAACACGAGATAATTCAATTTAATTCCTAATCATTTCGAAACACGAGATGATTCAGTTTCATTCCTAATCATTTCGAAACACGAGATGATTCAATTTAATTCCTAACTTTTTCGAAACACGAAATGATTCAGTTTCATTACTAATCTTTTCGAAACACGAAATTATTCAGTTTTATTCCTAATCTTTTCGAAACACGAGATAATTCAATTTAATTCCTAATCTTTTCGAAACACGAGTTGATTCAATCTAATTCCTAATCTTTTCGAAACACGAGATGATTCAATTTAATTCCTAATCTTTTCGAAACACGAGATGATTCAATTTAATTCCTAATCTTTTCGAAACATGAAATGATTCACTTTCATTCCTAATCTTTTCAAAACACGAAATGATTCAGTTTTATTCCTAATCTTTTCGAAACACGAGATAATTCAATTTAATTCCTAATCTTTTCGAAACACGAGATGATTCAATTTAATTCCTAATCTTTTCGAAACACGAAATGATTCAGTTTCATTCCTAATCTTTTCGAAACACGAAATGATTCAGTTTCATTCCTAATCTTTTCGAAACACGAAATGATTCAGTTTCATTCCTAATCTTTTCGAAACACGAGATGATTCAATTTAATTCCTAATCTTTTCGAAACACGAAATGATTCAGTTTCATTCCTAATCTTTTCGAAACACGAAATGATTCAGTTTCATTCCCAATCTTTTCGAATCACGAGATGACTCACCTTTTGTTCATTTTTTCCTCGAAATATCAGGTAACCTGTCTTATTCATGTGAAAAATCATTCATTCTGATTTTCTTATTCCTTCATTTATCATTATTACTTTTTAATAACAACTTATCGGTACGTGAAACTATACCTTTTGTTCTTCTCTTTTCTCGAAACTAAAGTAACTAACTGCGTGGTATAATTCGCTAATCATTTATAGTATATCTTCGTTAATAGTCACCTTGATTTTTTGCCTTACTATAATCAAGATAGTTTTTATTTGTTTCTGTGTTTTTTTGGTTTGTGAATGAGTTACTGTGCGTAGTTGTTTATGTATTTGTACTGAATGAGTGTGATTATGTGTAGGTGTGTATCTTGTCTATGTTTATGTATGTGTGTGTGTTTGTATTATGTGTGTGGTTGTGTGTATGTGTGTGTAGTTGTGTGTGTGTGTGTGTGTGGTTGTGTGTGTGTGTGTGTGGTTGTGTGTGTGTGTGGTTGTGTACGTGGTTGTGTGTGTGTGTGTATGTGTGTGTGTGTGTGGCTGTGTGTGTGGTTGTGTGTGTGTGTGTGTGAGGTTGTGTGTGTGTGTATGTGTATGTGTGTGTGTGTGTGTGTGAATCTAAAAAGCGTTAATGCCTTAACTTTCTTAAACCGGCAATTGACAAGATTCTTTCTAAGAAAAAACTTGCAGAAATTATTGTCTTAGATTGCTTTAATTACTTTGATGATGAAAGGCACTTGATATTAGATCGATGTGTATCGCGAAAATTAAGTTATTTTTCTTTTTCTCCTTTTTTCGAGATCTGATGTAGCAATTTTAGGAAGAAAACCATCGAGAAAACTTTAGTTATAAAGTTTCAGTACAACTTTTATAATTAAACCGCGTTGATATCAAATAGGCTGGTAAGATCTCTCTCTGTTTATCTTTCTTTCTTTCTTTTTGTGTCCCTATCTATTTATCTATCTATCTATCTATCTATATCTATCAATATCTATATCTCTCTCTCTCTTTCTCTCTCTCTCTCTCTCTCTCTCTCTCTCTCTATATATATATATATATATATATATATATATATATATATATATATATATATATATATATATACAGTATATATATAGACATACCTATACATCTCTAATAATCTCTAAATAATCATAATCTCTATAGGTTCTAATAAAACGACAGACAAAAAAAAATCCTACAATAGGCATAATAACTCAACATCATTAAAGTTGAACCTATCATTAAATTTCAACAATGAATCAAAATAAAAGATACAGAATGGAGTCAAAAGGACAATCACGCTTAAAAGCTTCCATTAATCTGTCAAAAAAATGCTAATTACGTCCATCAAAGTAATTAACCCTTGGATTAAGCGATCTAGTTTTTTTTTCCTGTGAGATAATTACATTTTTTTTAAAGGAACCTCTCTCCTTTAATGATTTTGATAATAAAGACATGAATTATGATCAAGTTGATAAAAATAAGTGTAGTTGTAGAATGATGTCGGTATTAGCAATGATGGTAATTGTAATGATAGATAGATAGAGAAAGAGAGAGAGAGATAGACATAGATATATATAAATAAATGGACAGATATATAT
>NW_028234407.1:29800212-29802712 GCF_977035675.1 Penaeus japonicus | reverse complement strand
TCCCTCCCTCCCTCTCTCTCTCCCTCCCTCCCTCTCCCTCTCTTTCCCTCCCTCTCTCCCTCCCTCCCTCTCCCTCTCTTTCCCTCCCTCCCTCTCTAACTCTCTTTCCCTCCCTCCTTCCCTCTCTCTCTCTCTCTCCCTCCCTCCCTCTCTCTCCCTCCCTCCCTCCCTCCCTCCCTCCCTCCCTCTTCCTCTCTCACCCCTCCCCCCCCTCTCTCTCATTCTCTCTCTCCAGTGAATGAACATATCTCGCTTTTCCTCCCAGAACACATCATTGCCCAAAGCCCCTCACACATCTGAATCCGCCGATCCAAAACCTATTTTCAGGAGTATATATCACTGGTCTAATCTGCCTGGTTGTTTATATCGTCTTCTCTCTATTCATATTTCCTTTCTTTTTTTTAAGTTTGTTTAAGCTTGCGTTTTTACTTTATTTACGTATGTAGATACATAAATTCGTACATACATATATGTATGCATACAAAGATACATGTATACATTCATACATACATACAGACACACATATATATACATATATACATAAATACATGCATACATAATACAAACATACACACATATGTACATACATATATATACATATATATACATAAATACATATATACATATATACATATATGTATATATACATACATAAATATATGCATGCATAAATACATACATACATACATACATACATAAATACATACATACATACATATAAATATACATACATATAAATATACATACATATATACATACATACAAGCATACATACATATAGACATGTATACACTAATTCATAAATTAATAGACATACATACATACACGCATGCATAACTCATTTTTCGTTCATGTTTTCCATTTTCATTTCAGAACGTTGAGTCATCCCTGCAATCTACTTTTCAAGATTAATGATTGAATTGTGGGGTAATAAGGAAGAAAAGAGAATGAATTAATCATATGTGTCAGATGAATTCTTTGAAATGAGTGGACAGATGGATGAACTGATATGAATAAAAAAGATTAGATAAATGAAGAAAGAAAGAAAATTCTACATTTTGATAAACTCTTCTTTTTTTTCCTTTTTTTTTGCTTCTCTTCTTCTTCTTCTTCTACTTCCCTCCTCCTCTTCTTCCATTTTCTTCTTCTTTTCTTCATAGTCTTCTTATCCTCTGCTTTCCCTCCGTTTGCCTTCATCTTCTTCATCTTCTTCACCATCATCATCCTTCGAATGAATTAATTTTTGTCCACCTTATAATCTATGTTTTATGTTGTTGTATTCTCTGTCCGTTATGCCATCTGTTATAACTCGAAAATTTATTTTTGAAGAGATATTACTTCAATTTTCTAAACTTCTTGAAGATTTAAGCTAACTTCTAACACATCTTGATATAAAGTCATATTAGGTAAATTATTAGTGATGCAAATTAACAGCCTCATTATCCTTGCATATTTCAACGTGCATAAACATGGCTGCAAAATGCTCATCCAAATATGGTGTTTTTTTCAGTCCTTGGCATAAGGTTTTCCGCGTTGAACATTTGCAAAGAGCATATTGCAATTTTTCTGACCCTAATTATGTGTGTTGGTCATGTATCTGTGTGTCTCTTTCTTACTATTTTCTTACTATATCTCTCGATATATATATTTCTATTTCTCTCTCTCTCTCTCTCTCTCTCTATTTCTATTTCTCCTCTTTCTCTCTCTCTCTCTATTTTCTATCTCTCTCTGTCTGTCTCTGTTTCTCTCTCTCTCTCTCTCTCTCTCTCTCTCTCTCTCTCTCTCTCTCTCTCTCTCTCTCTCTCTCTCTCTCTCTCTCTCTCTCTCTCTCTGTCAGAGGTCAAAGTTTAAAACAAGTACACATTTATAAGGTCAAGGTCACAGCGTAATAGTGTAGTGAGTTGTGAAGTCGGGTCTCGTGTGATCCGTCGCGTGGAACTTAGACTCCGGGTTTGAGTTCTTGTTTTTGTTCTTTTTGTTTTTCGGGAAAACAATCATGTCAGATAAGTTAATGAGGAAAATGGATATGTATATGTATGTGTGTAAGCAGTTATGTATGTACATGAGAGAGCGAAAATGAAAATAGTTAGACGAGAGCTAATTAACTCTCTATAAAAATCATAATCAAATAATCAATCATATGAATAAACAACATAGAATAAAGAAAGTGCACACACACACGCACAAACATTCCACGTCCACCGCATCGAGCAATTACAAGTCCCTCGAGGGAAAGAGACCAGTTCACGACACAATCCCAAACAGGGTGTAATCTTTTCGGAAGGGAGGGAGAGGGAGAGGGAGAGGGAGAGGGAGAGGGAGAGGGAGAGGGAGAGGGAGAGGGAGAGTGAGAGTGAGAGTGAGAGTGAGAGTGAGAGTGAGAGTGAGAGTGAGAGTGAGAGTGAGAGTGAGAGTGAGAGTGAGAGTGAGAGTGAGAGTGAGAGTGAGAGTGAGAGTGAGAGTGAGAGTGAGAGAGAGAGAGAGAGAGAGAGAGAGAGGG
>NW_028234407.1:29770212-29772712 GCF_977035675.1 Penaeus japonicus | reverse complement strand
AGAAGAGACTTGTGACCCACTTTTGTTCGAGCATGATAGGGCAGTGTACTGTGTGTGTGTGTGGGTCTTGCTGTATCTCTCTCTCTCTCTCCCTCTCCCTCTCCCTCTCTCTCTCTCTCTCTCTCTCTCTCTCTCTCTCTCTCTCTCTCTCTCTCTCTCTCTCTCTCTCTCTCTCCCTCTCTCTTTCTCTCTCTTTCTCTCACTCTCTCCCTGCCTCCCCCTCTATATATATCTATCTATTTATCTGTCTATCTCTCTTTCTCTCACTCACTCTCTCTCTTTCTCTCTCTCTCTCTCTCTCTCTCTCTCTCTCTCTCTCTCTCTCTCTCTCTCTCTCTCTCTCTCTCTCTCTCTCTCTCTTCCTCTCTCTCTCTCTCTCTCTCTCTCTCTCTCTCTCTCTCTCTCTCTCTCTCTCTCTCTCTCTCTCTCTCTCTGTCCATGTATTTACGTCTACGAAAATAATTCATTCATTAACACATGCATTCATCCACTAATTCCCACACCATAAACCAATGCCATAGCCATCCTTAACACCACTATAACCTCCACAGATAAATCACACAAACAAAGAACTAATAACAAAATATATATAAAAAAAGCCCCTAAATCACTAGACTGAATCAAAACGACTGATAAATAAAAGGACACTTCATTAGCCATTGTGTGTTTCCTCCTTGTCCTCAATGAACAATGTATAGGGGGGGGCGCATTCCCCCTTTCACAGTCTTGGAAATTATACTGGACCCTGCCTTTCCCCTCGCACGAATGGTAATTAAGGAGATAGAGGGAAGGAAGGAAGGGAGGGGATAGGGGGAAAGGGTAAAGGGGCAAATATGAAGGATAGGGTGAAGAGAAGGGGAGGAGGAGGTGTACAAAGAGGGGAAGAGAGGGGAGGGAGTAAAAGGTGGAAAGGAGGAAGGAAGGAAGGAAGGAAGAAGAGGAAGTCAAAGAGTAGAAAAAAGGACGAGGAGAAAAAGAAGAGGGATACAAAGAAGCCAAAGACTGAAAAGGAAAACGAAAGAGGAAGCCAAGGTTGGAAGGAGAAAAGGAGGAAGTTCATGAGAAGTTCAAGAACGAAAAGAGAAGGAAAGAGGAAGAGTAAAAGACGCAATAAAAGAAGGAACCAAGGAGTGAGAAGGAAGCAGAAGGAGGAGGAGGGGAAGAATGAGGAGGAAGGAGGAGGGGAGAGAGAGAGAGAGAGCAAAGGAGGGCGCCAATTAAGGAGAGCAATATTCGCCCAAGGCCCTCATCAAGTTCTATCGCTCGAGGTGTGATGGAGGTCCTGGTCGAAGGAGCTTTTAAACCGCGAGGGAAGGGGAGGGTATTTTGGGCCGCGGGAGGAGGGAGGGAATCGGAGAAGGGAGGGGGAGGGGGGAAGGGAGAGGAAGGGGAGGCGGGGAGGGTTGAAGGAAGGGAAAAGGAAGAGGGAAGGGGGAGGGAGGAAGGGAGAGGGAGGGGAGGCGTGGAGGGATGAAGGAAGGGAAAGGAAGAGGGAAGGGAGAGTGAGGAAGTCGGAGAAGGGAGGGGGAGGGGGGGAGGGAGGAAGGGAGAGGGAGGGAAGCGTGGAGGGTTGAAGGAAGGGAAAAGGAAGGGAGAGGGGGAGAGGGACGGGAGGCGTGGAGGGATGAAGGAAGGGAAAAGGAAGAGGGAGAAAGGGAGTCGGAGAAGGGAGAAGGAGAGGAGGGATGAAGTAAGGGGAAGGAGAGTGAGAGAGGGAAGGAGTCGGGGAAGGAGGGGAGGCGTGGAGGGATAAAGTAATGGAAAGGAAGAGGGAAGAGAGAGAGAAGGAGGGAAAGTAAGGGGAAAATGAGGAAGAGAAAGGGGAAGGTAGGGAGGGAGGAAGGAAAGTGAAACGAAGGGTGAAGTGAAGGCGTGAAGGGAGAGGGCGATAAAGGAAGGGAAGGTGTGAAAGGGGAAGGGAGGAGTAGAAGGAGAGAGGAAAGAGTAGAAGAGTTGACGTAAGAGGAGGTGTGAAAGGAGGAAGGAGGGAAGAGGGAAGTAAGGAACAGAAAAGGGAAAAAAATATTAAAGTGTGAGAGAAAAATAAAAGAACAGTGTAGCAGAGAGAAAGAGATAAGCAAAGCGAGAACCAAACAGGAAGTTATAGGATGCAGAAAGAGAAGTAGAGGCTCAAAACGAAAGAAAGAAAGTAGAAAAAAAAACATTTTGCAAGATATTAATATCAGAGAAGACGTAAAGAGAGAGAGGGGAAAAAGTAGAGACAGGTAGAAAAAAAATAGAAGAAGCAGAAGAGGAGAATAAAAGAAAAATCACCAAAGTAGAAAAAAAAACATTCGTAAACAACCTACGAAAGCCAAGTTCAAATGATATTAACATCCATACATCAAGTTCCACATACCCTTTATCTATCTATCTATCTAATACACTTCCTGTTCTTCTATTCTTTCATCTTTTCTTCTTGTTTTATACCCTTTTGAAAACACTTTTTTGTTATGTGAGTGTTAAGAGGCAAAGAAAATGGAACTGGCAATTTTCCGAA
>NW_028234407.1:29727712-29732712 GCF_977035675.1 Penaeus japonicus | reverse complement strand
AGAGAATAAGATGTTTAAATTCATACTTGAAAACAAGACAGTGCCTTTAAAACTCACTGAGGAAGGGTGGGGGGGGGTGAATGCATGATTGACATGTGCGATGTATGATAATAACAATGTATGAATGTGAATATAAAGATTTCCAAAAATAATGCATGATGTACGTTGCTGAAAGGCCTATGTCGACGAGTGTATTTGGCTGTCAGTTTACCTAATTAGCATTAATAAACATCAGATTGTGGTGTGATAATGACATTATTCTAGGAGTAATATCACAACAAGCGATGCAAGAACTGGGTACTTTCCAGTGTCACTATTAATAGTCAGAGCGAAGATACAGAGGCGAGTTGTCAGTCGTGCCTTTTTTTTTTCCTATTACATGAATGCATGCTGACCTCGGTCTCATTTTTATGGTATGTAGCTGTGTCTGTTTCTTATTCTCTCTCTCATATATATATATATATAGAGAGAGAGAGAGAGAGAGAGAGAGAGAGAGAGAGAGAGAGAGAGAGAGAGAGAGAGAGAGAGAGAGAGAGAGAGAGAGAGAGAGAGAAAGAGAAAGAGAAGAAAAAATGAGAAAAAGTTTACATTATAATGTCTTCACTAAGGGGAATTACAAACACGTTCCACAACATATTATTAGTTGATGATCAATTGCAAATAACTAAATTTTGACGTGATAATTTTTTGACACTCTTTTTACTGCAGTTTATGATATTACAATTGTCAGTAACATAATTAATATCAGTGATACTATACTTGGAGATATAAATGAAAGAGGTGAAGATTTTATTGAATTCTGTAGTACAAATAACCTAGTTGTAGCTAACACATTGTTCCAACACCACCCAAGACACTTGTACACGTGGATCTCACCAGACATAAGAACACGTAACCAAATAGACTATATTGTATTGAACCAGAAATGGAAAAGTTGTATAAAAAATGCCAGGACAAAACCCGGTGCTGACTGCAACAGTGACCACCAACTACTGACGATCGACTTTCAAATAAGACTCAAAAAGATGGAGCGTCCAACACCACTGTGGGGTTTTCTTGCCACATTCGTGCAGTGAATACAGATGTTCTTTAGGGTGGCCATTGAAACACGTGGTGTTGTTGAGCGTCTTCTAATTTATTCAGAAAATTATATTGATATAAAATGATTAACACTTCTGTTTCAATGCAGTTAAAATATATAGTCTTCATAATGGAAATACATACACCTGATAAATGGTGTAACATAAACTAAACATGTCTTTCTTGTAGTAAATAAGCGTAAAATAAAAAACATCAAATATTGGTGGAACATGGGAGACATTACGTATGTAAAAGAAAACGGACCCGCCGTTTGGGGGGACTTAACTAAACTTTTTCATTTCTAAATTTAACATTCTCCCGGCCATAGGGGGCGATTTGCCGCCTATACAATAAATCAATGTTTTAACACATACCTTAAGCTACTTCATGAGGTATATGCTACTTACAAATAATTAAAAAATAAATCACTTCTTCTATCACAAATAATAAAAAATCCTTTGGCACTTAAAGGACTACATTTGTTGCTTCATTAACAAAACAGTAGTTTCTTATCTTAAACATAACTAAAGGACACTTTGGTGCAATATACACAGTTTATAATTCTGTATTGACTTATAAATCTAACTTAATTGGAGCTTTAATAATTCTACCCGTCCTAGACTTTCTAGGTACTTCATTACTTACATTATTCAAGGGTACATTAATACTTCCATCACTTAAATCTACATCACAATGAATGTTATCACTTGAAACACCATCAAATTTTGCCACTTCATCAGGAGCAGACATATTCTCATGTTTACTTATCTCTAAATCATGTACTCTTTGTATGGGTCTAATCACTTCACCTTTCTTAGTTTTAACCTTTATACTTCTTATAATTCCATCTTTACCCGGAAATATATCAACAATTACTCCAATAGGCCACTTTAGTCTAGGAATATTATCTTCTTTGATTAATACAAGATCTCCTTTAGACAACTTGCAATTTTGAGTAAAACCCTTTACAACATTAGGCAAATTAGTTATGTAATTGTTGCTCCACACCTTCCAAAAATGTTCTAACTTTACATTTTGCACTATTGTCCTCTCATTCAAGTCTTTGGCATTTACATTGCATGGCACAATTTCTACTGAGGGTTTGCTGTGAGGGTTACATCCAAGAATGAAATGGGAGGGAGTGAGGTAGTGGACAGGGTCTGGGTCTTCACTTACATATGTCAAGGGTCGAGAGTTAATACATCCCTCTATCTCAACAAGTACAGTTTCTAGTTCACGGACACTTATATAATTAAGACCTAGAGTTTTACGTAGGGAAAGTTTAACAGATCTAATGAGACGTTCCCACCAACCACCCCACCAAGGGGATCGAGGGACTATGAATTTCCATTTGGGGGCTAGATGTCCATACATGGCCACTACTTCACTTTTAGCTGCCACAAAGGTCTTAGCATTATCAGAAAATATAACATTAGGCAAACCCCTTCTTGCTACAAATTTTCTTATGGCTAACATACAATCATACAAAGAGAGAGATTCTGTAAGTTCAAGATGAATGGCCCTTACTACACCACAGGTAAACAATAAAACATAAAACTTCTTGTCAGGGAAATCAGCACAAAAGAGGGGGCCTGCATAATCTAAACCCGTAACACTGAAGGGCCTAGCTGTAGTTATTCTTTCTTTGGGCAGTGGCGCTACAGGTTGACTACAGGGTCTAGAATCAAGCCAACGACAAATCAAACATTCCTTTACTATGGTCTTTGCTAATTTCCTTACACTAATAATCCAAAATTGAGTTCGTATGGATGATATCACACTATCCACACCAGCATGCTTTAAGTATTTGTGCTGAAATTTGATTAAGAGCTTAGCATATTTACCTTTGGGAATTATGAAAGGGTGTTTTGTGTCATAGTCTAACTCTGAGAACTCGAGACGATCTTTGATTCTAAGCAATCCTTTGTCATCAATGAATGGGTCTAACTTTCTTAATTTTGAGCTGAGAGGAAGAGTCTTGTTACTTGAGAGAAGCCTAATTTCATTTGCAAATGCTTCCTGCTGTATATTGTATATTAATTTCAAACTAGCTAATTCTATTTCTTCAGCAGTGAGGGGACCTTGTACCTTCCTCCCTTTATTTAATTATCTATGAATCTTAACACATATGCTGTTACCCTTAAGGCCTTTTCTAAATCACTAAACTTCTCTAAATCTATCAAGGGAGAGTGTGTCACTTGAACACTAAGGCACATAGGTACACTTGTAGTACAGGGCACTTCTAAATCTAAGCCTTGTTTTACATCTTCCTTATCATGACAAAGGACACTGGCTAACATAGGGGGTCCATTCAACCACTGACTATTATGAACAAGTTTGTCTGCCAACACGCCACGAGTTATTATATCCATGACAAGGCAATTGTGGAGTCACTCCAACACATAACTTTAGTTCTACTGTCTAACTGTAGGGAATTCTTTACAAAATTTACCAATCTACTACACAAGAGAGCACCCATTAACTCTAAACGTGGTAATGTTAATGCCTTTATTGGTGCAACACGTGACTTAGACATAACTAATGAGACCTTAAATGAGCTATTGTCCACAGGTACACGCAGATACACACATGCGCCATATCCCTTTTCAGAGGCATCACCAAACCCGTGCAACTCAATATTATCCTTAAGATCTCCCCAAAGCATACCTGGAAAATAACTTCTATCCACATGAAATGCATTGAGACTTTGACTACTATGAATCCACTTTTGAAACTTTACTTTTAACTCTAAGGGCAATTCTTCATCCCAATCTAACTTTAATTTCCACACCTCTTGGAATAGAATCTTACCATACATGATGAATGGACTTATAAGACCCAAAGGGTCAAACATCTTTGCTATTATACTTAGAATACTTCGTTTGGTGTGGGAGACTTCTACACTGTCGTCAGGTTTTCTACAATCAAAGGAGAAGGTATCTTGTACATTACACCACCTCAACCCTAACACACTACTTGACTCATCACCATCATGTATAAGATACACACCATCTTTTGACTTAGAAGTAATTGACATACAGTTTGAAACTAGCTTTGTAAGATCCATGCTACAATCTGCCAGTATACTACGTGCGTCACAGAATTTATCATGTGCATCCTTAACTGAATCTGCCCCACTCAACCAATTATCTGTGTACATATCAGTCTTTAGTTCTTGGACTACTTTACTTTGAGGGTACTTAACAAGATGGGTTTTAAGTGTGGCATTCAAAAGAAAGGGACTAGATGTATTGCCAAAGGGAACACGGTTGAACCTCATGTGTCTTAAGGTGCCATCCTCTTTAGGTAGCAAAAATCTATGCACATCCTTGTCTTCCTTGCGTACATTTATTTGCAGAAATGCCTTCTTTATATCTGCAGTTATAGCAATGGGCCAACGACGAAAGCGTACTAAAACTTCAACTAAATCTGGGTTAAGTGAAGGGCCAGAATGAAGACAGTCATTTAAAGAAACACCATTAAAGCAGGAGGCTGAGGCATCAAAGACAGGTCTTATCTTAGTGCTACTACTATTTAACTTTATCACAGGACGGTGAGGCATGTAGTATACAGGATTTACATTTGAAATTTCATTACTAGGTACTTCTTCTATTATGTTTTCATCCTCATAACTAGCCAACACCTTGAGATAATCTTTCTTTAATTCTTTATCTTTATCAAGCTTTACTTGTAACCTGTTAAGTCTCCTCCTCGCAATACTTTCATTATTTATGAGTTTTTCCTTGACTGAATCATTCTTCCATGGCAGTGCAACCTCGTATCTATCAGCTTTAAACTGTACAGTATTCTTAAATTCCTGCATTACTTTTGAGTCACTATCATCTTGCACTACCTCCTTTGGCTTAATTCCAACAGTTTCTAAATCCCAAAACTTACACAAGTCAGAATCAGACAGTGGG
>NW_028234407.1:29718602-29727612 GCF_977035675.1 Penaeus japonicus | reverse complement strand
TACGCAGATTGATTTCTATTTCTAGTTAATTTCTTCCTCTATATTTTTCTATGCACATATTTCATTTTTCCCCTGTCTCTGTTGCTCTATTTATCCCTCCAGCCGTCTGGTAGCGCAGTGGATAGCGCTTCGACTTACCATCCCCGTGTTCGGCAGATCGAGCTCGTGAGTTTCCACTGTGCCCGGCGGTCACTGACGTGCGTATACAACACGTCTCAGTGCATATAAGCCCGACGCAGCATCTGCTCCGCAGATCTGCCTTATGTTTCTCTCTCTCTTTCTCTCTCTCTCTCTCTCTCTCTCTCTCTCTCTCTCTCTCTCTCTTTCTTTCTTTCTCTCTCTCCCTTCTCTCTCTCTCTCTCTCTCTCTCTCTCTTTCTCTCTCTCTCTCTCTCTCTCTCTCTCTCTCTCTCTCTCTCTCTCTCTCTCTCTCTTCACCCCCCCCCCCCCCCCCCCAACTCTCTTACCTCCTCCCCCTAACACACATAACCTTTCTCTCTCTCTCTCTCTCTCTCTCTCTCTCTCTCTCTCTCTCTCTCTCTCTCTCTCTCTCATATCTAGCGATGAACACAGACTTCACTTATGGGGGCGACTGGACATTGTTCTAGAAGGGGGGCGGGGTCGCCAGAGAGCCCGACCTGAGCGGCTTGTATAAACAAACACGGTCTCTAGGGTCTCGGCACGCCTGCCTCTGTGGGCATAGGAGGATTTTCACTGATTTAGCTTCCAATGTATGTATTGTTTGTCAATAATAAACCACAAATGATATGAAAATAATCATATCACGCACTATGGCGTAATTCAGGTGCCAGGTCTGCGAAGACCTGCTTATCCAGGTGACACAGATCCTTGAAGATAGGACACGAGTCATGAGAGAGGTCAGAATACATGTCCTCTCACGTCGGTGACACGACGTAGACTGGAGGGGCAAGAGCAAGTGTCCCATGCTTCAGATTTACAGAAACTGAGAGATAGCTGGACATTCCGAACAAGCTGTATGGATGTTTAGAAATGGTCAGGTAATAAAAAATTGAAGAAGTACAAACACCTTGCATCGATCACATAATTGTAGTTGACAACTGTGTATATCCGATTGTGACTTCCCTTCTTCCGAGACTATGATAGCCCGAGTAGGATTTTATTGAGATGTGGATGAATATCATTTTGTAGCGTGACATCATCCTGTTGATACAAACATATTTCTTTAGACTTTTGATAATTCTTGCCTCCAGGGACATAGTTGTTTTATTAACATATATGTGCGTCACATCTTCAAGTGTGTAATTATTTACTTAAGGGAGAGGATTAAGCATGGTGGAGGTGATGATTTATACTGTCACAACGCTCTCCTGGTATGTAAACATTTAAAATCTGAAAGCTTGTGATTGACCCGCCTTTGTTCGTATATATTTCAACATGTTGACATAGTGTAAGGTTTTGTTAAATTAGTGAGCCCAAAGGGGACAAGTTTGGGGGTGAGGTTACTATGTTACTCTTCCTTTTGAGATGTACGCATCACTTGTCTCAATAAAATCGTCAAGTAAAAAAAAACTCTCTCTCTTCCTTTCCGTTGTTATATTTAATATTTATATTTATATAATATTTATTATATATATTATATATATATTATAATATTATATATATATACACACACCCCCCACACACGTGTGTGTATTATGTGTGTGGTGTGTTTTATATTATTAATATATATATTTTGATTATATTTATATATATATATATTTATATTTAATATATTATATTATATATACATCTCTTTTCTCTCTCTCTCTCTTCTCTTTTCTCTCTCCTCTTCCTCTCTATTTAAATATATATATATTATATATATATATATTATATATATTATATATATATATATATATATTATGTAAATTATATATATATTTATATATTTATATATATTAATTAATTTTATTACATTTTATATATACATTATTATAAATAACAATATATATACAATATATATATATTTTAAAATTTTATATATATTTTTTTTTTTTTTTAAAATTTTTATTATATGTGCGTTGTGTTTTGTGTGTGTGTGTGTGTGTGTGTGGTGTGTGTGGTGTGTGTGTGTGTGTGGACGTTGCATATATGCCCATTTAAAATTTATATATATATTATTTTATAATATATTATGTATAATATATTATATTATATTATATATTTATTATTTAATGCACTACACACCACCATATAATCATTGATCAGTCTTATCTTATCTAGGCTGCATACTCAGGGCGACTCACGACCCTCTGGATATTGCTCCCTGTGGTAATAAAATTATAAAAATATGAAATATACATAAAATTTTTTTAAACCCATTTTTTTTTTCCTAAATTTATTTTTCCTTCATTTATTTTGATAGCATAGGAAACAAAATTTTTTGGGTCCACAAACCGACCGTTTGGGGGACAATAAAAATTTAAGATCATTGTGCCCCCAGTAAAGTTTTATAAGGGAAAGAAAAGGGGAGTTGTGTATGTGATTAGATTATAAAACAACCCTAGTACACACACAAGCGCGCGGGTATGTTTTTAAACTGAACTAAGCAATTTTATTATGGATTTATTAACTATTACACTTATTACGTTTTGTTTTGAATCTTATATATATATATTATATATATATTATATATATATATTATATATATATTTAATATTTATTTAGGTATGTAGTATATATTGTTATGTTATGTAATATATTATAATATATATTATATATAAATACATTCAAAATATTAAAAACACACACCACAACCACATATATTTTATAAATTATTATATATTATTATATTATATATATTTTAAATAATGTGGTGTGTGGTGGTGTGTGGGGTGTTGTGGTGTGTGTGGTGTGTGTGTGTGTGTGTGTATTTTATTTTTGATGTATTTATTTTTATATTATAAATTTTTTTTTAATATTATTATTATTAAAATATTTTTATATAATTATTTTATACATACATACAACACCACCTATATATTTATGATTAATATATAATTATATATATACATTAATATAATACATATTATTATAATACAAAACCACACCCCCACACACAACACCACAAATATATATATTATAATTTATATATTATATATATATTATATATATATATATAATATATATATAATATATAATAACATATACATATAAAAAAAATATGTATATATACATATATTAGATCATAACACACACACACACACAACACCCATATATATATAGTAAATATTATTAAAATATTTATAAATTATGTATATATATATATATATAATTAGCATAATATATATATATATATATAATATTGTGTGTTGTGGTTTGGTGTTGTTTTGTTTGTGTGTGGGGTGGTGTGTTTTTGTGTGTGTTTTATGGGCGTGTGTGTGTGTGTGTGTGTATGTATCTATTATATGTTTTATTTTAAATTTTTTTTTGTATATTTTTTTATTTATTGTATATAAACATATATAGGGTATTGTATTTAATAATATTTTTATTAATATATTAATATATATAATATTTATATGTGTTGTTGTGTGTGTGTTGTTGTTGTTATAATATATTAATATTAATATTATAATATTTATTAATATATATATAATATATGATTTGTATATGTTATGTAATGTATAGTATATGTATATGTAATGTATATATATTATATATATATTTTTTATATATAAAATATTTTAGATATATATATATTAGTTGGGTGTAGTATCTGGTATATTTAATATTTATATATATATATAATATATATTTATATTTATAAATATATAAAATTTTTATTTATATGTGTAATATATATAAATTATATTAATATATAAATTATTTTTTAAAAATAATATATAATTTAAAATATTTATTTATTATTTTATATAATATAGTTATTTAAGTTGTGTGTGTGGGTGGGTGTGTGTGTATATGTATCTATATATTTTTATTATACTTTATTATTGTCTTGTATATGTATATTATATATATATATATTATATTTATAACTTATTTATATATGTATGACGTAGTAAAATATATATTTTAATATATATATATCATATATATATGATGTACTATGTTTATTATATAATATATAATTTTAATATATATATAATGTATAAACATATTTATTATATAATATATTTATATATTATTAGTTATAATATATTATAAAATAAATTATATATATAAAAAATATTATATTAAATAATATATAAAATTATAAATAATATTATATTATATTTATTATATATATAAATATATACTATTTTTTATATATACGGGCGCGCGCGCGCGTTGGTGTGTGTGTGTGGTGTCTTAATTATATATATAATTTATTATATATATTTATATATAATTATATATATATTAATATTATATTATGTATGTTATACTAATTTTTGTATTACTTATATATAGGGTATATATATATATATATGATATATATATATATATATATATATATAATATATATAACTATAAATTATAATATAATATTATATATATCTTTAAACAAAGACACATTCATCTAGAATATAGGCGTTACAGATAAACAAAAACAGATAATTGAGAGTGAATGCGGATTTGCAATATGAAAACAAGTAACAAAAAATAAAATAATGCGATAATAATATTTTAAACCCACCCGGCATCACCCGGCACCATCATTCTGATGGTTTCCCTGAGCATTTATGGTGTCTTTATCACAGACTGGCTCTCTCTTGGCCTGAGGGCAACTATAGGACCCGAGCCCGATCCTACCGCCGCTCTTTGGGGCATAAGGGCCACTAATGTTTGTGAGGAGGCACGTTTTGCAGCTCCCCGGGGGGCTTTATCCTGACCAATTGGCGGGCAGGACGCCGTTTTGGCTTGTTCACCGTCAGGCAATGCCTTTTGAAACCCCGTAAATGCCTCGCTTGGGATCCTGGCATGGGAGGGGGTGGCACCGGCCCTTCCCGTGTTTCCTGACGAAGGAACTGAGGGCTGCGGAGTCTGCTGAGAGGTCGTGGGGGCTGCTGCCCCTTCCTTGGATTTTGGGAGGTCTCTTTCGAATCACTCGTAGCCAGGGCATCAGGGAGGGTGGTGGGACGGGGAAAATATTATAATATATATATTAAAATTTAAAATTTATATAGTATATTTATTTTAGAATATATATTTTATCATTTATAAAAAAAATATAATAATTTACATTTTAATATTAAAAAAATTAAAAAAAATTTAAAAAATAAATAAAAATATTAAAATATTATTTTATATATATATATATTAAGTTTATATTTATTTTAAAAATTTTAAAATAAAATTTTTTTTTACCCACAAAAAAAACCTTTTTTGTTTTTGTGTTTTTTTGTTGTGTGGGGGTGTGTGGGGGCATAAATAATTTATATTAAAAACATTTTTTTATATATACATTTATATAGATAATTTTTATTTTTATTATATAAAATATATATATATTATTTTTAAAATTTATATAGGGTTGTGTGGGGTGTGGGGGTGTGTTGTGTGTGTTTTGGGGGTTTGTTTTATGTTTTGTTTTTTTTTAATTATATTTTTATATTAATATATAAATATAATATATAAAAAATTTTTTTTATAATTTTTAAAAATTTTAATTTTATTTTAAAAAATTTTATTTTTTATAAATATTATATTTTTATAAATATATATAAATATTTTTTTTTTTTTATAAAAATTAAAAAAAAAAATAAAAAAAAAAATTAAATTATATTTTTTATTTTGTTTTTTTGTTTTTTGGTTGTTTTTTTTTGTTTTTTGTTTTTTGGTGTGTGTGTGTGTTGTGTGTGTTGTGGGGTTTTTATACATACAAAACAAAAAAAAAACTTTTTTCAAAACATATCCCCAACACACACAAACACCAAAATGAAAAAAAAAAAAAAAAAAAAACCAAAAAAACATATTTTTTTTTATATTATATTATTTTTTTGTTTGATATTTTTTAAAATTTTTATATATATTATATTTAAAAATTTATTATTTTTATATAAAATTTTATATTTTTTATATATTATATATATTTTTTTGAAAAACCCTTTTTAAAATTTTTTTTTTTTTTTTTTGTTTTTTGGGTTTTTGTATAAAAAAACATAATATTTTTTCTTATTTTAATATATATATAAAAAACTAAAAAATATTTTTTCTTTTCATATATATATTTTAATAATAATAAAAAACACACACACACACCCCACACACAAGGTCTTATTGTATAGAATAAAATTATTTATTTAAAAATGAAAGGTTTTTAATAAAAAAACATAAATTTCCCGGGGTTTTATGTTTTCTAGTGACTCCTCTTGATAATCTTTCACAGGCCCCGAGCTGCATCACCCTTGGGACTTTCGGACTCCAAACCACATCCCCCAGAATTGGTCGTTACCCCGGGGGCCAATCACCGCCGGGTCGGGCAGCTCACTGACCATGGGAAGAGTCAGCACTGCCCTGGTACTGACCTGGACTTCGCTTCAAATTAGGTCACATTAGTTCATACAGTATTAGTTCGACCTTTCAAGTCGGGAGGACCTCCCCTCTCCTTTCACCTCCTCAAGGATTCCAGGTAGACAGTATTTAGTGCCATTAGTGACGTATTTCATATACGGTGCATTGTCTGTGTTTTCCTTAGTGTTGTTTTTATATTTAGTATTATTGATATACTTATGAGCTTGATTCGTTAGCCTTTGCGATGGCTCAGCTTCCCCTTGTGTAGTCCCCCCCCCCCCCCCCCCCAATATATCGTGCCTCCCTTGTAAATAATGTTATATATATCTTGATTTATTTATATTGTTAAATGTTTTAGTACCGTGTTTCACACCATCCCTTATATTTTATGTATGGGAATTTAGATCAATCTCTGCTCGCCACATATTCGGGTGCAAGGACGGGACCCGTTTTGCCCAATTACACAAAAAGTGGTAGTATTTAGATTAGTATACTATTTACACCAAACTAGTAGTAGACGACACATCTTATACCCATCACACACACACACACATAACACACACACACACACACACACACACACCACAAACAACACACACACAAAAACACACACACACACACACAATATATAATATACATCCATTTTATTAACATACATATATATACTATCTTTATATAAATATATTATATCTACATATATAGATTTATATATATATCTATATATATATATATATATATATATATATAGAGAGAGAGTGAGAGACGAGAGAGAGAGAGATATAGAGAGAGAGATAGATATGTTCTTATATCTATGAATATATATATCTATATATATCTATATATATTATTATATATATATAGATAGATAGATAGATGATATGCACATATATATATATATAATATATATATATTTATTTTTATATAAATTTATATTTATTTTTATATGTATGTATGTCTGATATGTTATAGATATATATATATATATATAAATAAATTAAAAATATATACCATATATTGATAGATATACATACATTATTATTAAGTAATATATAATTATATATATTTATATATATTTGTATATTTTATACCACACACATATATAATATATATATATATATTTATTATATATATATATATATATATTTATATATACATAAACAAATATAATGATAAAAGGCCGTGTCTTTACAGCATTAGCCAATACAAATTTCTTCTCTTCGCTCCAAATTTAGCTAATAATTTAACATTGCTATTCCTTCTAAGAGACCTTTTTTCCAGCTCGGGAATAATAGTCTGGCTCCACAAGATCTTGGAATGTGCTCTACAGCAGGCGCAACTAACCTCTCTCGCGCTGAGCACCCGAAATGATCAATGTTTCTCAGATGCGCTGTATCACGCTCAATGGAGAACGTTTGCAGCAGGGCAGCCACAGCACTCGTGAGGTATTTGTATTTGTGTATGATTTCTCTTTCTCGCTCTCTCTCTCTCTCTCTTGATGAATGGACGTTGTGAATTTGCAGAAATTTAAGGGTTAATTAGGAACGAAAGTACGAGTTTTAAAACGGTCTTGTCCAGGTTTCATGTTAAAGCAGTGAATATCTCCCGGGCTTGCGTCGCGGGTGAATGGGCAATTGGCTTGTACGGTTAATAGCCTCTTTGTGCACCTTTGTTTCGGTCGGCTTTTTTCCGACCAGGAAGTGTGCTGACTTAGCCAGTCTCCTTTGCACTCGTGCGTGCAACAAACAAGTATTGCTTGTGATGGAGTGTTGTCAGCATCATTCAAAAACTTGGCGGTACAGACCCGTTACATAGGTACCACGTATTGGTAATTGCGATATATTTTTTTCGGTCTTCAGTATTTGTTCACTTATATCCTATTAATTCGGACAAACTCCATCACTTAACAGGAAGAAAAGTCATTAATAATCCCAGAATTATCCTAATTCCTTCACAGTTTGTAGAAATAACCGTAGATGTGTCTACACTTGCACATGAGATCCGTTCAGAAAGGTCGAGCAGAGCAGATTCTAAGCTAATTTTGTTTATTTACGGTATAAGAATTCTCGTAAGTGAGTCCTACAAAATTCATACACACACAGCCTCATATACGTACCATACAAATGAAGTTAGTATGACTTAGGATTTATTATAACGGTAAATAAAGCCGGGCTTGATCTCTCGCCTGTGTAGTGGGTAGATTTGATATAAGAGAACTTTGATATTGATTAAGTGCCTACCCCCGTGGCCGTAGCCTCTGCTCCCAAATCTGCTTATCCTTAACCTTATGATTAAAAGACATTAATGCCTTACAAGATCGAAAGGAATTATGTGTTGCAATGTAGGCACTTCTGAGGTTCTCAGTCGGCGGTTCTTCATATTAACAGCAGGCGCCAACTCACGTACTTTCTACTTAACCTATATACATACACACACACACATCCATCCCATCCATCCATCCATACAACATACAACACATTTATACATATATCTCTACTCTCAATTCTCTTTCTCTATCTCTCTCTCTCTCTCCCTCT
>NW_028234407.1:29704548-29709548 GCF_977035675.1 Penaeus japonicus | reverse complement strand
CTATAAGGGTTAGATGGTGGTATTAAAGATGGCATTTCAGATATTAGGATTCATTTGAGGGAAAGTGTTTTTTTTACGATGTGAACAAAGGCTGAAGAAGTTGTCTTTGTCTGAATTCGCTTTATTTGATTTATGTTCCTGAGTTATAGGCCAGTTATTGTGCAGAGGCTCTTTTCCACATAGGAATTTTTACAAATCTAAGTTGTTATAGTTGTATTGGTACAAAAAGTTTTTAAGAGAAGTGCTTTTTGTAAATAAGAGATATTATTTGAGTCCTTATTTTTTCCTATTAAATACCCCCATTAAGCAAACCAAAGGCATAAGCTCAGCAGTAATTGTCTTATTTTTTAGTGTTGTTTTAATTATGTTTTGATTTATGTTTTGATATCTCTGAAGAGCTGAATGTCAAAAATGTGTATCATTGTAGTCTGTTCATTGAAAGATGATATGGTAATGTACATATTTAAAATGGTATTTAAAGGGGAGATGTCCACATACACATTGTATTGTCAATCTAAAGGGTAAATTTTAACTTTTAACTGTATTATGTTCTTTGAAAGAGGAAATATTCAGATGTATATCATGCTATCCATGCAATTGATGTTCAAATTCTGAAGGACATATAGATATTCAGATCCACATTAATCATCAAAATAAACATTATTATAATTAACACTTGTATTGTGTATCAAGAAGACATATACTAACATTTACAGTATTAGCATTTTTTTGAAAAAGTGTCAAAATTCAGAAATGAGAGAAGGATATTTTTTATATTTCAGATTTACAAAGAAAATGTAAACATTTTCTGGTATGCCAAACTATCAAAGAAATATTATTTGTAGGTAAAAATCAACATTTACAGTAATTGGAATCACTCATATATATTTTTTTTAAATCTTCGCACCCAACAGATGGCCTGCTGCTGTGGCTCCGCTGCCTGTAGTCTCTGCTGCGCAGCTTGTCCATCATGCAAGAATTCAACCTCATCACGTCTCATGTACGCTATAATGATGCTGCTCGGCACCATTGTGGCTTGCATCATGCTCTCCCCTGGTCTTGAAAGCGCTTTACAAAAGGTAAGATTCAATTATTTGTTTGGGTGTGGGTGTGGGTGTGTATGTTACTATATTTGTATGGTTGTGTGTTTGTGTGGGTGTGTATGTTAATGTAGATTTGTATATACCTATGTTGTGCCTTAATGCCAAATTAATGAGTTTCTCTAATTTATTCTGATTTGGAATGGAATGGAGGTTGATGATAACATGATTATTTAACATTGATATTGTCATTATTAATATTATTATGTTATCTTTTGTTCTGCTGAATCTGTTCTTAATGAACTTTACACTTCCTCATGACAGGTCCCATTCTGTGACAGTGGTGAAGATGCCAGCTTTTTCGATACTGCAACTGATGCCGTCAAGGTCGACTGCTCTGGGGTTAGTATATAGAACTATTTGCTAGATGAAGTTAACTGTGTCAACAGAAAAAGGGTCTGGTTATGAAAGTATTTTTCTTTTTTATGCCAGTTACAAAGTATTAGAAGTTGTTTTCAGTATAATATTCAATATGATACTTGGGTTAAGGTGACTATTAACCCATTAAGGCCAGGGGACATGATATCATGTCATGTGCTGGCAGCACTTGCTGCTGGAGACACAATATCATGTCATGGCTTTTTGTATGGCCAGCACACCAGTGCAGAGGATGGCTGTGATGAGAGCTGGTGAATAGCCAGAGGCATTAGGCCTGCACACTTGAAATACTCCAGTGGGGCCAAAGCCATTCCCTCATTATTAGGTTAACCCAAAAACTGTATAATTAATCATTATGGCCATCTGCATGATTTGCAATATATGGTAAAATAAAGAAAGTTTTATAATACAATTTATTTCTGTCTAGAAATACAAGAGCATTGAGCAGTGAAGAGAGAAACTTTATTTGATTTCTTTAACTTGTATTTAGAGGTTGAAGGTATGCAGCCAAACTGTCAGTTACCTTTTTTTTTTTGCATCCCTCCAGATTCTTTTGATATTACCAGTATGGGCACTGCAAGGTGATCACAGCTCTCTTCGTCCAAATTCTTATAAGTTTTCCAAATGATAGTGATTCCTGGTTGCACATAAGCTTTGATTCTTTTTTTAGTTTATCTGAGTCCCTTTTTCCCATACAGATGAAAAAAAGTTTTTTTTATTCCCCAGCAGACTGTATCATTGTTTTCCAGAGTCAGTTCTATCAATACCCTTTTTTTCATATTCTTGTTCATGTTCTGGTTCTTATTCTCATTCTAATTCTTCTGAATCACCCTTATCAAATCTATTCAAAATACCATGCCAGTAGTATTTCACAGCTGAAGTTTGACCAGACATTTACTGTATTATCACTTATTTTAATTTCATCCCTTATCTGCCCATACTAAAATCCTTTCCTAAGAAATAAATTGCAAAGCGATATTGTGCATTAGTTCTCAGATTATGAACAATAGCTCTGTTTATGCTATAGTTGTGAATAGATTTTGTTTATAAATACCCAGTCTACTGATGCACCACTTCCTAGATATACTGATTATGGATGAGATTTAATGACTTGTCCTTTTTTTTCAGGTGGTGGGATATCTGGCGGTGTATCGACTGTGCTTTGCTATGTCGCTGTTCTTCTTCTTTATGGCATTGATTACTATAGGGGTTAAGTCCAGCAAAGATCCGAGAGCAGGCATTCAGAATGGGTAGGAATTTTTTTTCATTCTCTCCTTTTTTATGTCTAAGGATTTCCAGATAAGTTGAAGTGATATATAGCTTGTTTCTCTCTCTCTCTCTCTCTCTCTCTCTCTCTCTCTCTCTCTCTCTCTCTCTCTCTCTCTCTCTCTCTCTCTCTCTCTCTCTCTCTCTCTCTCTCTCTCTCTCTCTCTCTCTCTCTCTCTCTCTTTCTGCCTCTACCTCCCTCTACTTCTACCTCTACCTCTTTCTCTTTCTCTCCCTTTCTTCCTCCCTCTTCCTCCTCACTCCTGCTTGCCGGTCCTTTCCCATCCCTTCTCTGTCCTATTCTATCCTTTCATTTCCTACCTTTTTCAACCCTCTCCCTTCCCCTCCCTTCCCTCCCCCTATGACCTCCACCTGATAAAGCACCTTCCAACACCCACAGGTTCTGGGCCATCAAGTACCTCATCCTAATCGGAGCAATCATCGGCGCATTCTTCATCCCCCACGGTCAGTTTGGACAGGTGTGGATGTACTTTGGCATGATCGGGGGCTTCCTGTTCATTCTGATCCAGCTGGTGCTCATCATCGACTTTGCGCACTCCTGGGCCGAGTCCTGGGTCGACCGCTACGAGGAGACGGAGAGCCGCGGATGGTGAGTGCCTGGGTGGTTTTTATGGGGGTAATAGGGGAGCTTGTATTTTGAATTTATTATTTTGTTTTTACCTTTTTTTTCTGTTTTGTTTTTATCTTAGTAGGATTTGTGTGTGCCTGTGTTTGTGTGTGTTCATTCAGGTTTGAGTGTATGTTTGATGATTATTTTGAGCTGCATATGTTCAATATAGTTTATGATAATATTTTGAGCTGCATATGTTCAATATAGTTTATGATAAGTAATGCAGTCTTTGTTAGGATAGTATAACATGTTAGGAAAAATAAGCTGTCAGTCATTTATTTCCCTTGTAGTTTTTTTGCTAAAATACTTTTAAGACAGAATTATCAACAGTTTCCAATCCAATAGCATTATATAATTTATTTTCCTTTTATTATATCCATTTTCTTTACAGGTATTGTGCTCTGCTGTCCTTCACCTTCCTGCACTATGCCCTGGCCATCACTGCTGTCGTTCTCTTCTATGTGTTCTACACCACCGTGAGTAGAGATAGATATATATATAGATATAGATCTATAGATATCTATGGATCTATGGATCTATGGATCTATGGATCTATGGATCTATGGATCTATGGATCTATGGATCTATGGATCTATGGATCTATGGATCTATGGATCTATGGATCTATGGATCTATGGATCTATGGATCTATGGATCTATGGATCTATGGATCTATGGATCTATGGATATATGGATATATGGATATATAGATATATAGATATATAGATATATAGATATATAGATATATAGATATATATATATATATATATATATATATATATTTATATATATATGTTATATATATGTATATATATATATATATATATATATATATATATATATATATATATATATATATATATATATATATATATATATATATATATATATATATATATATATATATATATATATATATATATATATATATATACATATATACATATATACATATATACATATATACATATATACATATATACATATATACATATATACATATATATATATATATATATATATATATATATATATATATATATATATATATATTTATATATATAAATATATATATATAATATATACTGTTTTTTCAGTTCTTCTCTCTTTATACAGTTTTATCATTATTATTGGTTATTACTGTAATTACCAACATTCTTATTAGCATCAATATCCTACTCCACCCCCTCCTCCTCCTCCTCCTCCTCTTTTGTAACCATTGGTTTCCAATTATCCTCTCACAGTATGAGAGTTGCAGCCTCCACAAGTTCTTCATCTCCTTCAACCTGATCCTGTGTGTGATCATCAGCATCATCAGCATCCTTCCCAAGATTCAAGAAGCGCAGCCACGATCAGGCCTCCTGCAGGTAGGTCTTTGTTGCTTCTCCTGTTTTATATTATGTATAGTTTATTTTTCTCTCTCTGCAGACATGAGATGTAGAAAGAAATGCTGATAGCTAATTTATTTGGGTTTTATGCAATTTATTTTGTCTTTTTAGTTTTTGTATAATTATATTTATGTATATATGTATATGTATGTGTGTGTATATATATATATATATATATATATATATATATATATATATATATATATATATATATATATATACATATACATATACATA
>NW_028234407.1:29682048-29697048 GCF_977035675.1 Penaeus japonicus | reverse complement strand
TGCCATAAAGGATACTGATAAAGGCATGTACCTAACTACCTAACTCGCAGCTGCCCGTAGGAGCCTGGGCGACATTCCCCTCGTGACCAACGAGGTGTTGCAAGGTAAAAAGAGAAAAAAAAGAAAGCTACAAACACATTGCACATTTTGCATGTCCTTAACTAATCCAGAGAAACTGCCAGCAGAACTTTTGATTTAAATGCATTTACAAGAGAGAGATGTATTGTTTTTGGTTACTCGGCTATTTCACTCGGAAAGTTATTTGTAGTTGCATTCATTTCCATAGTAGATCTGTATATGCAGTTGGTGTGAAACATGCTAGGTAACAGATTAGGTGTTGATTTTTGAATTGGTTGGCTACTTTTACATTATGTTATTTTCTATATTTCATATTTTTCTCTTGTATTCTTTATAATTTATTGTATTGATATTGCAAATTTTGTAGAAGTAAAGGTAATGATTAGAAATGTTGTGCCATTAATAGTGTTAGAAGTGTCATTTGAAAAAAGCACATGATCAGTAGGGCAGTCACTCCAAAAAAGATGTCTGGAAAGTCAAAGCTGTAAGCAAGTGCTGTTTTTGTTTGTTTTTCTTTCTTTCCATAAATTCCTGAAGTCTTCTTCATAATTTTGTTTTTATTTATACTTGTGAATCACAATTATATTTCATTCTGAGGGAGATGAATAGAGTTATGGTAATGATATAGAATATTTTAAAAAAATAAAACTGAAGCAGTCCTTACATCTTACACAATTACAGACTTCCCATTCGGTTTCTGTTAAACACAAATATGGAAGACAATATTTATTTGTTTTATGTATCCCAAAATCACTGGAGGAAGAGATTGACATTCCAAGTGTTTACCAGAGTGTCTTTCTTGTGGACATGAATTTATAGTTTTACCTTCTTAGTTTTGTTAAGATTTCTGGTTTCAAAGTAAGTGATAGTTTAACATTGAATTTGGCCATTTTATAGGTTTGTCAATGCGTAGAAATGTAAATCCTTGAACCCGTTGATGCCTTTTTGAACTCGTATAATTAGTGTATGTAACTTTCTGTAGACCTGATGCATAATATGACACATTAATTCCTGAAAGAATCTCAGACAGCAAAGATATTTAAGAGAGTCACATGGTTATTCTTTGTTTATTTATTTCCTCTCTTTTCTCCTTCATTTTCTTTTATCATCAGATTTTGTTCTGGCATAATAAAGGCACTTAGTGATAATTATCATAATGGCTTTGTCTGTTAAAAGGCTTTTACTTTTTAAGACCTGTACATCCAGTGCGACAGACAATGCATGATTGGTCCGCCATTTCTCTAGTCTATGTACCTTTTTCTGTATTTTTGTGGAGATTTAATGCATTGTTTCTGCTGGTGCCTTTAATGCTTTGCTTGGCAATTAAATGTGTTGGATTTTAACCAGTTAGTTCTTTTTATAATAATGATAAAACAAGGTGAGGATGAGAAAATGTTGATAATGTAATAATAACAATAATAAATGGAGAGCATTTTAAGGAAAGGAAATTGGTATATTGTTTTTATACAATTTTTAGATAGAAATATAATCTGGAGTTAAGGTCACCAAGTAAATGTAAAACAGATGAAAAGGATAAAACAAAACTGATGATTGAAAAGTATTATTATGTAGGATAGCCTTTGCTACATTCAATACATAGCATACTCAGGATCTTGTAGGATATTGCCGTAGTAGTTTCTAAATGGTAAATACCCCAAAAAAAAGAAAAAAAAAAGAGAGTGCTTATAACCAATTACTTAGAAGTGATATCAGCAACTAAGCTTTTGCCATTAGTGTATGAGACCGGAAGTTTAATTTAAGGGTCATCAGGAGTAGGCTTTTTTTTTTCATGCATGATTCTTCACATGGTTCATACTTGTTTTGTTCTGTCTGTTACTAAACAATCTCAATTACTGAATATTACACACACTCAACTTCAACTGATACATTTACTTGTTTTTGTTACTAAAGATTTATTTTTGTGTCATGTTTATGTAGACATTTTGTTCAATCTGTATATTCCCTGTAAAATATTCTTGCTTTATAGAGAACTTGTAATGGTGTCATGCATATACATATATAGAGATGAAGAAGTGGTCAAAACATTTAGAGGAAGGGGTATTTAGAGCAATTATTTGTATTAAAAAAGAAAATTGAGAAGACCATAATATATACATTATGAAAAAACATATAGATAGATGAATAAAATGTACTCAGGACTCAAAATTTCCCCCAAACACGCTTTCCCTTCTCCCAAAAATTAATACATATCTTTCCCCATTATTCTCTTTGCAGGCGCTTCAGGAGACCCAGAATCAGGTGAGGGCCACCACGTGTGGGACAATGAGGAGGAGGGAGTGGCTTACTCATGGTCCTTCTTCCACACCATGTTCGGCTTGGCCACGCTGTACGTTATGATGACACTCACCAACTGGTTCACACCCAACTCCGACCTCACGACACTCTCTAGCAACATGGCTGCCGTTTGGGTTAAGGTAAGTTGCTTATCTAAGTTTTGTGTGGGTGTGTGTATATGATTTTTTTTATTTTTTAATCTAAATTGTTTTTACCAAGTTGTCTCAATACAGGAGAAAGAGTTAAACTCAGGAGGTCCTGTTTGCTCATTTTAGAATATCATATAGCTTATTAACCCACTCACGATGGGGGCATTACAGCCTTGAATGTCACAATGCCGGGGCTTTGAGCGCTTAGGCCTAAATCAATTAAATGGCTGGCACAATATTGTGCCGCCCGGCCACTGGCTTTTGAATGAGCGGTGCAGTAGTGTACCACCCGTCCAGAGAGGGTTAAAGTGATGTATGTGTTTGTTTGGTGGTGAAATACAGTTGTATTCTCAGTATCATTTAGGCACACAGATATTACCCAGGTTTGATGCACATGCTAACATACACAGGCACACTCATTCCATTATGTGTGTCATAGAAACCCATTTTAAACCCTTTTGTCACTTAACCTTTCCTTTCCCTTACAGATTGTGTCCAGCTGGATCTGCCTCCTTCTCTATGGATGGACCCTGATAGCACCCACAGTCCTCACCAACAGGGACTTCAGCTAAATGCCACCAACACCCCAGTAATAGAAGAAGAGAAATCCCCTAATTTTCCACAAAACAGCAAAAAATTGGCTTCTTTTTTTTTTAGGGGTAACTTTCACATCTCCTTATGGGGTAACAAGTGTCTTTGGTGAATACCACGATTGGAAAAAATAAATAAATAAGAGAGCCATGTTCACTAATATGAAGAAAAGGTTGTGTCTGCATGTAATGACAATCTTTTAATCCACTCATTCACTCTTTTAAAGTGTCGCGTTTATCACAGTTATCAGACGTGGCTTTGTGGTTAGAGATTTGCGTAAGGTTAACCAATTAATTGACCAGGTCAACCTTTTTTTTTTCTTTCTTGTATAATATACCTGTTGGTCAGCTGTTTAGATCAAAAGCCAAAAATATACATAGATACCTAAGTAATGATGAATTGTGATAGGTCATTCCCTGTTGAAAGCAAGTGAATTAATGTTGGAAAAAGTACTTTAAATTTTGTGTTCCCACACTCATATATAAACTCATATATATGCCTATTTCTCCCCTTGAAATACTTGAAGATTGTTTGTTTAAAAAATAAAAATACTTTAGCTTTTATTTTTTCCTTCTTTTATTCTGCTAGTCAAATCTTATAGGAGAATATCTTTTATTGTTCCCCACTTTTAACATTAGGCTCAGATAAAACAAGGTCTACACATGTAGCTGGTGTATTTGTAAATTGTTGTATAACATGTAAGTGTGCCTGGTTGGTGTAAATGTTTGTAGAAGCTTGTGACCACAGTATTTATCACTGAATTATCATTAGATATAATTTTTTGTTTTATTTTGTTTTACAGTGCAATTCTTAGAATATATTAATGGAGACATTGTTTCAAATTATCTTTATCATATTAAGTATAATTTATCACAGTTGGTTTGTTTTTGAATGGTTTGAAAATTGAAGAGGAAGGAGTGTTTTTCTGTATTAGGTTAATAAAGCACTTAAGAAATGGGAGGTTGCTTTTAATAGTTCAAATTCCTACACAAAAATGTCAGACTGAATATGACTAGAAATTCTAAATTTACAAAGATAACTTGAAATGAAGAGGTATTTGTTATTGGCAATATATAGAATATTCTCTTGGGAAATGATTAGTTGTATTGAATTATTATACATAGATATTGTGTATGAAAGCAGCCACTTAGTAATTAGGACATTTTATATACTTTATGTAAAATTTTATTAACCAGTAATAGCATTGCTAGGTTTTGAGGTGTCCCCTTTTCCTTAGTTATTATTAATGTGTGCACCATATCTCAAGATAACAAGTTTTAGACTGCCATTATATACCATAAAAGTTTAGCAGTGTTTCTCCTTTTATCACACAGTGTTTCGTTGAAGCATTGATCCTTTTTTCTTTCTTTCTTTCCTTATATTCTGTTTAGAGTTGTTCCGTTTAGCTCAACATTTATCTTTGAGCAATTTGGAAGTTTAGAAACTATGGCTTTAAAGATGTTTTAGTACTTAAAATATATTGTAAACTGTGATTTCACTTGAATGTAGTATGAAAAAATATATATAGTCCCAACCACTGGAAATTCCTTAACCACTCAATGTAATTCTATTATGTATTGGTAACAATAAATATAAACCCTTAAACCTACTTCTGGATCATTTTTTTGCTATCTTTCAAGCTGTTTACCCTAATGTATTGAATGTTAATTACGATTTACATATAACCATATTTTAGTGCAATTTTACATTTGAAGATAAGTATTATAAAGGTCCACTTTTACCTAAATCGCACCATTGTGACTTGAAGGGTGCTGTATTATTGAAAATGCTGAATTGCAGAAGGAGCACCTCTAAACTATAGCAAACTGCTTCATTATACTTTCAAATGTTTAAATCAGCATAAGCTGGATACTATAGGCACTAAAATCTTATATAAGTAATAAACTCTTAGAAGTTGTTGTGCAGTCTGTTCACACTTGTTTCACTTCAAAAAAAAAACTTATTTCCTTTTCCTTGTTATGAACATGCACCAATATCACTTGATATTAGCCAGATTAGCAAAGAAACCAAATTAGGTGGATTAGTGCAAGTAAGGTAGATTGGCAGCAGTCAAACTATTTAAAAAATGAAAATTTCATGTATTTCAGTATTCCAAGTAAAAAAAAAAAAAAAGGTTAATGAAATGCAGACATGATAGATACAATTTTAATGTATAACCATATTTTATACAAATATATACATTTAATATGAACCTTTACAGGTTATAGTAAAGATGAGACAGAAGCTTACATAAACCTTTCACAGTAATGATTTTCTTTTTTCTTTTCCTTTTTTGTGGGCATTTTTCTTGCAATTAAATGTACCAAGTAAGAAACCTAACACTCAAGACAAGAACTAAAAACCCTAAATGCATTTTTTTAGTTCTCTTTGTCTTCTACAGATAAGGAACTAAATAAGTATAAACTTTCAAAACGTGAAAAATTGTTTCTTTCACAATATTCACTGCTGAGATAGGGGGCAAAATTATAAGTGAAAGGGATTATCACATTAATCTTTCTATATTTTCTTATTAATATAAATGGATATCAAGTAAAAGAAATCACACAAAAAAGGTGCTACTTAGAAAAAAATGGATATACAGTATCTCCTTTATTTCACAGGATGCAATCAACAAATTTATAAATGTTGATTATTCAATGTAAATCTGGGTTTTATGAATACATATGAAGTACACCATCTTCATCAAACACAATAATTCAGAAAAATAATTTACATAGGTGTGTTTCATGGTAAACATTGCCTCAAGAAGACTAAAAAGAAAAGAAAAAAAAGTTTTTCTCATCTCAGTTTTAAATTTGTTGAAATATACTATGAACATTATCTTCCAAGCATACAGACACACATACACACCAAATGCACTAAAATGTCCATGCTATAGCATTCATTTTGGCTATATTATCACCAAACTTTCACAATAACGACCACTTCTAAACGCTGTGTATTTTTCAACAATCATTATGCAAGACTATCCTTCACAATAATAAAGGATTAGTAAATATATAAGAGGAATCATTAATCAAATATTAATCAATACCTGTGGATGACAATATCTTATGGCGGAAAAAATTGAAACATCCTGCTATTCATTCAAACTTTCTATGAAAAAAGTTCTTGTTGTTTGTTTGATTTCTCTTCTTTTTTTCAGGAGCAAGTGTCAGTGGTTTTAGAAGTAACAAAGTCCGTAAAACTACTAAAACAATCAATCGTAGCTTTTAAAACACGTATTCCTCTTTCTCTTTGCCTCACTTTTTTTGACATTGCTTCTCTGTCATTACTTCCTCTTGGCATTTGACATCGCATAATTGTTCTTGGGAACTGCAATTCTTTCCTTTTCCAGTATTATTAAAAGTATAATCATAAAACTGATCTGGCTACTGTACCAACAGAATAACCAACTTAAATAATTTATTTTCTTCTAGGCAAAAATGGACAGAGTTGATGTCCATTTTGCTAAAAGTAACTCTCTATAACTCCTTGATATCAATGAAAACTGCTATATACAGGGAGATACCAACATGTCTGAAAATACGTCACACTGTTTACAAAGGATAAACTAAATCAAGCCAATAACTTCATGGTATTGACTGCAAATTTAGTGCAACAGATCCCTTAATATTTAATGGTAAAGTAAAAAGATGTATAATCTCCATTTCTCCATATAAAATGAAGTCACATCTAATTTTGATTGAACATTACTTGCAGAAAAAAGATATCTGCAAATGCCTAGGTTAGTACATCTCACTATGTAATTTCCAACAACACCACTATCACAGTTCAATCTGATGTTATAGTTATAACATACCAATGCTGATATCAATACCCAAAAAATTAACATTATCTTAATAATGACCAGTACCAATGGGTACTTTACAAAAAGGGTCCAAAAGCCAGTCTATTTCCAGGAAGGAGAGAGAAAAAAAGGAAGCCATCACTACTGTCTGCAAAGTGTCAACCTTCTCTTTCCTGCAAACGCCATCATTAACGAGTGCAATCAGGTTGTCTGGAAGGGACACGAGACCAGCAGAAAGAAAGATCCCAAAGACCTAAATTTTCCAACATCAAGAATATTAATAATAAAGATGTAAAACTCAAAGATACAAACCAAAGAAATGCAAATAATCCTACACAAATAAATAAATAAACCCCAAAAGAAAAAAAAAAAAGGAACTAAGAATAAGCTCTCAAGTACTCAGTGTTCATCCGCTCGCTCACTCCCCATAACAGAAAGCTTTACAACAACTTTCTACACACTAATTTTCTACATAACTTCCCTTGTATGGCAAGGGCTATCCCGGCTTCTTCCTCCTTTTCCTCATACCTGCGTGCACACAGAGCAAAGTCAAGAATCGGACCTCTGGGAAGTCGGCTTCGTCACGACCTCCACCATGTACCTACAGTACTCCCAAGGCAGTGATGCATAGGGGACAGAGACATACTTACTAGGCACGAATGAGGGTCTGTGAGGCATCAGTCACCTTGCACACGTTGGGAACTGTATCCTATGGAGAAATTGGAGAGAAAAAAAAAGGGGAAGAAAATGTTATTAAGATGCAATAACTCAAAATGTGTAACTGTGACAAATAATCAAAAATCAATATTAGAAATAATACTTATGATAATGATAACAAAATAATATCAATGTAGTACAAATAAAATTATAATAATAATAATATGACAAAAATAATATCAACCCTTAAGATGCAGCAAGTGAGGCCATAATCTTTCCTCAGGATCAAAATGTTCTTCTCATAAATTTCCACATAGTTAGTGAAATATTACGTAAGATATTGAAACATAACAAAGATATCAATCATACAAGTTATTTAAGTTACACAAGTTCTGCTTTTCACTATGAATCATGTAGAAAACTGAATGAGCAAAACTGTTTAAATTGTTTCAACTGTTTTGTGCCTCGATTGTAATTTTTGTCATTTTTGTAATTTTGGCCTCTCTAAGCCAAACAGAGTACTAGGATATATCTAAATGAAAATGCATCTCTATTGAGGTGTGTCGCAGTCTAAAGCTTAATCATAACA
Organism: Penaeus japonicus; assembly: GCF_977035675.1. NCBI lineage: Eukaryota > Metazoa > Arthropoda > Malacostraca > Decapoda > Penaeidae > Penaeus > Penaeus japonicus. The sequence continues at coordinate 29,688,878 of NW_028234407.1, read as the reverse complement.
ACATTAAAACTAAAAATAATAATACCAACTACATCAAATCAACCAAAATCAATGAATATATAAAAAAAATCAATAACAACACCTTTCTACAAACAACAAGACGGATTATTCGATTCCAAAACAACTCGAGGAATCAAACCGCAAAAACTATCTCCCTTTGCTTCTCCTTTTAAGTCAAGCAAAAAGTAATCCTAATGCAGGTCTGGAGGGGCAAGATGAATAAATAACTAACTACTGACATAATTTCTTTTAGTAGCTGTTGTTGATATGATGATTGATAATGAAAAGAGACACTGATAATCCTTGTAATAGGCACAGATACCACAAGAGAAAGACACAATAACTATCCTTATGATTTACCATATGGTGATGGTTATGATTATGATGACCGTGATACTGATGGTGATGGTGATGGTGATGCTAATGCTAATCTTAATGGTAATCTTAATGATGGTGATGGTGGTGGTGATAATGATGATGATAATGATGATGATAATGATAATGATAATGATGATGATGATGATAATGATGATGATAATGATGATGATAGTGATAATGATGATGATAATGAAAATGATAATGATAATTATGATAATAATGATGATGAAAATGATGATGATTATGATAATGATAATAATGATGATGATGATGATGATGATGATGATTGATGATGATAACAATAACAATATAAAAATAATAACAATAATAACAATAATAACAATAAGAATAATAACAATAACAAATAATAACAATAATAATAATAATAACGATAATAATAATAATAATATTAATAATAATAATAATAATGATAATAATAATAATGATAATAATAATAATAATAATAACAACAATATCAATATCTATCAAAATAACAATATCACCTTAATAACAAAAATATTACAATAATAATAACAATAACATCATCATCCTCGCCAATAGCAACTGTAACAAAATCAACTGATAGGAATAATACCAGCAAGAATGCAAGTTATTCCCCCAGCAAATATATGTTGTGGCCCTGCTTTGCACTCTCCATTTTTCATGGAAAAAGAGAAAAAAGGAAAGCAAAGAATGAGAAAGAGAATAAGAAAGAAATGAGAGAGAGAGAGAGAGAGAGAGAGAGAGAGAGAGAGAGAGAGAGAGAGAGAGAGAGAGAGAGAGAGAGAGAGAGAGAGAGAGAGAGAGAGAGAGAGAGAGAGAGAGAGAGAGAGAGAAAGTGTGAGTGTGTGATTGTATCAGTATGTGTGTGAGTGTGTGAGTGTGAGTGTGAGTGTGAGTGTGTGTGTGTGTGTGTGTGTGTGTGTGTGTGTGTGTGTGTGTGTGTGTGTGTGTGTGTGTGTGTGTGTGTGTGTGTGTGTGTGTGTGTGTGTGTGTGTGTCTGTGTGTGTCTGTGTGTGTTGTGTGTGTGTGTGTGTGTGTGTGTGTGTGTGTGTGTGTGTGTGTGTGTGTGTGTGTGTGTGTGTGTGTGTGTGTGTGTGTGTGTGTGTGTGCATGCATAAGTGTGGAAGTGTGGAAGTGTGGAAGTGTGGGAGTGTGGGAGAGTGTATGTGCAAGAGTGTGTGAGTATGTGAGTATGAGAGTGTGTGAGTGTTTGAGAGTGTGTGAGTGAGTGTGAGTGAGTGTGAGTGTGAGTGAGTGTGAGTGTGAGTGTGAGTGAGTGTGAGTGAATGAGCGAATGAGTGAGTGAGTGAGTGAGTGAGTGAGTGAGTGAGTGAGTGTGTGAGTGAGTGAGTGAGTGAGTGAGTGAGTGTGAGTGAGTGAGTGAGTGAGTGAGTGAGTGAGTGTGAGTGAGTGAGTGTGAGTGAGTGAGTGAGTGTGAGTGAGTGAGTCTGTGTGTATGTATGTGTGTGTGTGTGTGTGTGTGTGTGTGTGTGTGTGTGTGTGTGTGTGTGTGTGTGTGTGTGTGTGTGAGTGAGTGAGTGAGTGAGTGAGTGAGTGAGTGAGTGAGTGAGTGAGTGAGTGAGTGTGAGTGTAAGTGAGAGTGAGAGTGAGAGTGAGAGTGAGTGAGAGTGAGTGAGAGTGAGTGAGTGTGAGTGAGTGAGTGAGTGAGTGAGTGAGTGAGTGAGTGAGTGAGTGAGTGAGTGAGTGAGTGTGAGTGAGTGTGTGAGTGAGTGTGTGAGTGAGTGTGTGAGAGTGTGAGTGTGTGAGTGTGTGAGTGTGTGAGAGTGTGAGAGTGAGAGTGTGAGAGTGAGAGAGTATGAGTGTGAGAGAGTATGAGTGTGAGAGAGTATGAGTGTGAGAGAGTATGAGTGTGAGAGTGAGAGAGTGTGAGTGAGAGCGTGAGTGTGAGTGTGAGAGTATGAGGTTGCGAGAGTGTGTGAGTGTGAGTATGTGAGCGTGTGAACATGTGAGAGTGTGAGTGTGAGAGCGTTTGAGTGTGAGTGTGAGAGTGTGAGAGTGTGAGAGTGTGAGAGTGTGAGAGTGTGAGTGTGTGAGTGTGTGAGTGTGAGCGTGTGAGCGTGTGAGCGTGTGAGCATGCGAGACTGAATCCGTGAGCATGGTATGTAATAACTATACCTTCAGAGTGAACTAGGATATGGTGTTGTTGGAAGCTACATAGTGATATGTACTAACAACATAATTAAATGCACATTCATTCATTTTAATCATATAGCTCCTTCAAATATATGATAATATTTGCTAGTTGCAAATAGAATTGAAATTAAATTATTCTTATTATGATAATAAGGAACATTATCATTATTAAATTATTAAAGTTGTTATCATTATAATTGGCATAACTATCATTGAGACTATCATTACTATCATAATCATTTGATAATTATTATAATCATTATTATCATTATTATTATAATTATCGTTATTATCATTACTATTATTATCATTATACGATTATCATTACCTTTATTATAATTACTACCATCACTATTATTATCATAATAATCATTACTACTGGTATCATCATAATGAATTCTCATCACTCCTACTGTTTATCATTCCTTTACATCATAGAATAATTACAAAGCATTCATTCCAATTTCTTTCAATTCTTTGTTTCTATAGGAATACCTACATTAGTAAATAATTTGAATATATGCTCATAAAGTCGGCTTCACTATTAATCTAGCTATGTATCATTATTCTGCAATATATCTCTAGCAAGAAATACTGGTCAGAAATATCAAATACACATTTTTTTCCCCCTTAGCTCACTGACACCAATGATAAGGTATCAATGCACAATAAAAACCTTAATCTAAATCAAGAAGTAAAAAAACAAGCAACATCTTCCAAGCACTGGCATGACTCCTGCAACTCACATCTCAATATGCAACATGGCTCAGCATCTTGCAATCTACCTTTTCGGTAACTTGTTATTAAGTTCCTATCAAGTGGTCAAAAAGTTTTGTGATAATGACATAGCCAAAAATCATGTTTCTGTAATACTGCATGCACTGTCAACATTGTCCAGTAATACTTATTTGTTCCAATATATATTTTATAGGATTATTTGATGTGTTTTTCTTTTTTTCTTCACAACATTACACAGAAAAAAGACACAAGACCAAACAGACTCAAAAAATTATTTTTATATATATGTATATTTGTGATTTCAATCTTGTTTCCCTCACTCTCAGGGTTCAATGAGACATCATGCACGGGTATAAAAACTGCGTCTCATGAGAGTCACAAGATCAAGACTTTTACCCTCATTTTAGTGTACCTTTTGTCTCAGAGCATCCATTTCTGTGCTCAAATTCAAATAATTTCAGCATTTTACCAAACCAACCAAAACATCTTAACTTATTAAAATTTCAAAGCACAATAAAAAAAAGGTGTATGTGAATATATGTATATACATGTATGTACGTATAAATATATATGTATATATACATGTATATATATATATATATATATATATATATATATATATATATATATATATATATATATACACATATATGCACATATATGCACATATACATAAACATATACATGTACACATACATGTTCATAAACATGTACATATACATATATACATATACATGTACATATACATGTACACATACATGTTCATAAACATGTACATATACATATATACATATACATGTACATATACATGTACACATACATGTTCATAAACATGTACATATACATATATACATATACATATAAACTTAATAGCAGAAAGAAACACTAACCATATCACACATTCCTAACAGCAGAAATAATCCAAAAAACAGCTCCTATTGTTGATGCTGCTGCAGGTACTGTTGCTCCACCTCAAAGCCCGAGGAAGGGGACAGCGTCGTGGGCACCGGCTCCACCTGGGGGGGGTCCTGTGGAGTGGGGGGTGGAGCCTGTGGGGTGGGGGGTTGTGTCTGAGGTGTGGTTGGCTCTGCAGGGTAGTCTATGATCTTCCGCCGGCTCTGCATCACGTGCTGTTGCTGCTTGTAGTACACTTTGAACAGGCCTTTCACCACCAAAAAGGATGCTCCTCCCTGGAAACAATCAGGTTGTCTTGACTTTTTGTTTATGCTGGCAACTCTGCAACCTGATTTAATGTTGATAACTTACAAATATATATGCACTGAGTTATGCTATATCCCTTGACAAGTGTTTACAGAAGAGTATACAACTAATAATTTTTTTCTTCTTGAATTACATATTAATCTAAATTCTGATTAGTGGAAGTATTTACTCTCATTCATAAACCCTTTAGTAATTTTGTCACATACAAGAGATGCAAATAATACAAGATAAAAAATAGACAATCTACTTTCTTCTCCTACCATCTTGAAAAATCATAGAGCAATTCAATACACTCACATAAACTAGATTTATTGATGAAGACGTTACCTAACTAACACCTCCACAAAGTCCAACACACAAATCATCTTACCAGCAGAGTTCTCGTGAGGTTGTCCTGAGCCGAAGGAAAGAAGAGACGCCCAACTATAGTAGCTAGGGTTGGCAACGAAAGCGCACCACACAAAACCCGAGTGGCATTTACAGGATCACTTATGACTGCAGTTGTACTAACATCGGAGAGTTCCTCGTACCTGCAAATGAGTTAATCATGATATGTAATGTTGAGATTTTTAAAATTGTTAACAGTTCATACGTGATTCGCCCCGTTGAAACATGCCCATTATGGAGAGGTTAAGTTGATGGAGTATCATGTCCTCTATTACCAATTGAAAATGAAACCGTTCAGACAAAAAGTTCAATTTACCCATGTCATGAGTTCCACAAATATATAATTAAGTGAGGCGACAACTTGCACCCCACGTACAAGTAGGTAAATATGCAAAATACAACAAAGGAAATTACCGAAATGCTGGCAGAAGATACTTCAAGAAAGGGAGTCTCTGCACAGACATACGTATTAGCCGAAGAACCTTGTCTTCCCAGCGGACCATCTTGCCTAGGATCAGGAAGATGGGTATGGTGGGCAGCCCAACTAACAAGACCAAAGGGTCAGCCTGCTCCATCAAGGCCATGCCCTCTTGGTATCCCACAACCTTGGATATGTTACACAAATTAGTGAAATGGGCATAAGAAAAGGATGACTTTGGATATGTTCTACAAATGGTGAAATGGGCATAAGAAAAGGATGACGTTGGATATGTTATACAAATGGTGAAATGGGGCATAAGAAAAGGATGAAGTACTTCCACTAATTAACAGTAATCCCTGTCTACAAATTTTTCACGCTTCTTTTTTTGGCGAACTGTCAGTCAATTCAGGTTTGAGTTTGTTTGTTTTTTTACAAATGGAGAACGAGCTGAATTTTTTTTATACATGTTGATTCAAAATACTTGTATGCATACTTTTGTTAATAGCAGAGCCTAAGACAATCCCTCCATAACTTAAAAACAAAGTAGTGGCATTCAATGAACATTTTCACCTTCATTTTCATCATGCAAGCATCTATTTCAGCTTATCTCCTTAGATAAAAAAAATGGAAAAAAAAAGGAAAGGATAATATACAAATGGCCTTTTTACTTTTGGCAAATAGATACTTCATTACATAATAAGATAAATATATAAATAAAACCACGGTGAATAAAAACATCAAGAAATACCTGTCCAGCTCACCTGCATGACTGTAATGGCTCCGTAGGTAACAGCTGTCCAGTAGATTGATCCAACTACCACTCCCGCAGCCACAAACGGGCAGACTTTATATATGAAGGCATCTACTCTGTCTAGGAACAGCATCAGCTGGCCTGTGAGGAGGAAGAGAATGGAGGAAGATAAGGAAGAAAAGGAGGAAAAAGAAGTGAAGGAGGAAAAGGAAATGAAGAATAAAAAGGAGAAGGAAAAGGCAGCAAAGGATAAGGAGGAGGAAGAAAAGGAGGAGGAGGAGGAGGAGGAGGAGGAGGAGGAGGAAGTGAAGGAAGAGGAAGAGGAGAAAGAGGAGGAGAAAGAGGAGGAGGAGGAGGGGGTGAAGGAAGAGGAGGAGGAGGAGGAAGTGAAGGAAGAGGAAGAGGAGAAAGAGGAGGAGAAAGAGGAGGAGGAGGAGGAGGAGGAGGAGGAGGAGGAGGAGGAGGAGGAGGAGGAGGAGGAGGAGGAGGAGGAGGAGGAGGAGGAGGAGGAGGAGGAGGAGGAGGAGGAGGAGGAGGAGGAGGGGGAGTAGGAGGAAGATAATGAAGAATAGAAAGAAAAGAAGGAAGAGGAAGAGGAGAAAAGTAATAAAATTAGAAAGACATTAAATGCAAAAAATCCATTCCAAAATGTGTCCAAAGAGCATAATGTCAGTTACCATTAGTTATTAGGCACAATACATAAACTAAGCAAGTAGCAGAGCATGAGGACTTACCCATATTAGGAAAGGCAATGAAATACTCGACCCCACATTGAGG
>NW_028234407.1:29657048-29659548 GCF_977035675.1 Penaeus japonicus | reverse complement strand
TTATATGTTGTATAATTATAACTAATTATAAATATAAATATATATATATTAATATATATAATTATATTTATAACATTATACATAAATATAATATATATAAATATAGTAACATATTATATATAATAAAAATAATATATCATATATATAGTAAAAATAATTATATATACATATATATGTATATATAAAATATAATAAATATATATAATAGAAATATAATATTTAAAATATTAGTATGTATATATAATAAATAAAATAAGATATATATATATATTTTAGTGGGGAGTAATAAATATATAATATATATAATTATATATATAATTAAAAATATTAATAAAATAATATAAGATAAATATATAAGTATTTATAATTATCTAAATAATAATATATATATTAATATAAAAATATATTTTAAAGAAGTATAATATAATAATATATTTGGAATAGTTATATATATATATATAATTAATATATATATAGATAAAATAATATAATATATAATTATATATAATACATATATTATAATATTATAAATAAATATTATCTATAAAATTATATATAAATAATATATTAAAATAATAAATAAATTATGTATATAAAATAATATAATGAATTTTATTATAAATATAATTATAAATATAAATAGATATAATAATAAAAATATATATAAATATATGTATAATAATTTATAATATATAAAATATAAAAATATACATATAATATAATGTATATAAATATATATATATAATAAATAATTATAAAAATATATAATTATAATAAAAAAATTTATATATATATAATATATAAATATATATAATATATAATATATAATGTATATATAATGTATATATGTAATATATATATAAAAATAATATAAATTATATTGTTGAAAAATAATACATATATATTATATAAATAAATATATATCATAAATATAATATATATAATATAAAAATATATAATTATACATAAAATATATAATATATAATAATATATATATATATACATTAAAATATAATTATACATGTAATACAAATATATAATATATAAATATTATAAAAATATATATTTATATAAAATATATATATATATAAATTATAGAATTTAAAATTAATATTATATATAATAATACAATAAAAAATATAGAATATATAAAAGTAATATATTATATATATATATAATATATAAAATATTATTAATATATATAAATACATAATATATAAAAATATAATATATGTGGGTGTGTGTGGTGTGTGTAAATATTAAAAATAAAAATAAATAATAAAATTATTAATTAAGAACATATAATATTATATATATAAAAATACATAATATATATAAATATAAAAACTTAATAAATCATATATAATATGGGGGGAATATAAAATTATATAATAATATAATAAAAGATATAATATAAATAAAAATATTAAAAAAATATTATAAAGATGTATATATATATAAAATATATTAAAAAAATATATATATAAAAATATATATAAAAATATATAAAATTAATATTATATTATATAAAAATATATATAATAATAATATTAATTAAATATATACATATATAATATAATATAAATAAAATTATAAATAAAAAAAAATATAAATAAAAAATAATTAAAAATATAAAATTAATAAAATATAAATATATATATAATTATATATTAAATATACATAAAATATAAATATAAATAAGATATAAATATTTATAATATATATATAAAAATATATTTATATATAGTAAATATATATAAAAATATAAATAAAACAAAATATATAAATAAATACATATAAAATATCATATAAATATAAAATATATTATATATAAATATTATATATATATATATATATAAAAATATATATATATAAAATATATTATAAATATATATATATATTATATATAAATTTAAAAAATATAAATATATAAAAATAAAATACATATATAAATAAAATATATATAATAAATATATAATAAATAAATATATAATATATAAATAAATAATATAAAAATATTATTTAAATATATAAATATAATTTTCAAATATAAATATATATTAAAAATAAAAATATAAATATATATAATATATATATATATAAAATATAATAATAAATTATAATATATATATAAATATATATAATAAATAACATTTTAAAATATATAATATATATATAAAATATTATATATATAAAAATACTAAAAATAATATAAAAAAAAATAATAAATATATTATATAAATAGATATATATAAATATTATATATACAATAAATATATATATATATATACATATAAATAGATCTATATATATATATATATATATATATATATATAAATATATATATATATAAATAATATAATATATTTATATATATATATATATATATAAATATATAATATAAATATATATATAATATAAATAATATATATATATAAAATAATATATATATATATATTATATATATATAAATATATATAGATATAATTATAATATAAAT
>NW_028234407.1:29647048-29654548 GCF_977035675.1 Penaeus japonicus | reverse complement strand
AGTATAAAAATTATAATAACATTAATTTCAAATTCCTGAGATATTTTTAATTTATGTAATATATTTTTATATATTTAATTAAAATTATTTCAATATATCAAATTCCCCATATATATATATTTTACAATAAAAATTTATATATAGCAAATAAATAATATACTAAATAGCAAATAGAGATATATATCAATAGTAATTCAATATATATCGAAAAAAAAAAAAAAATGCCTGATACAAAACATACACAAATCTCATTAGGAAAAAAATTCATTCAAAACATTCCTCCTTCATTCAAATGTCAAATTGGGAAGGGAGGACCACCATCTGCATCACTACTCAGATCAACGTTAAAGTAGCAAAGAACCCATCTCTGCGAGAAACTGGATTTGAGTTGATGAGCACACTGCAACGTTGATTTGCATTACCACCACTAACTGGACGGTGAAGAACTTTTCTCTTCTCATTGTCTGGCTGCAATCGAATTACCTTGCAATGCTTTGGGAAATTTAATTGAGACAAAAGTAGCAGTCAACAGGTGAGAGAATAGTTTTCACTTGTAAATGAGCATGTAACTGAAGCTCACCCCAGAGAAATATTTTTCACTTGAATACAGTTCTTTCAACTACAGATGAATTTATATGTTATTCATGAAGCTTATTAATTAATATAAAGAGCACAAAAGATTCTCAAACAAAGCTTTTCCAAATAAAATTGACATATATCGAAATCCTTCCCAGTTGGAACTCACAATGCCATTTGTCTAAATGAGTGGCTACAAAGGACTTCAATGCATTATACAAATATTGAATGGTTTGAGCAATTTCCTAAACACTATACCTTCTAATGATGATAATGATAATAACAGTATTAATAATGATTATGATGATAATAATAATAATAATAATGATGATGATGATAATAATAATAACAAAGGTGACAGTAACAACAATATTACCATTATTATTATTATTATTGTTATCATTATTATTATCATCATTAATGATAATAATGATAATGATGATGACGATAATAATAATAATAATAATAATAATAATACAAATCATTAAATAACACCAACACAAAAAAAATTATAAATAGTAAAAAAGTCTTACTTCCCAAACGACCAATAAAAACTTTTCTTCATTACCATATGTTCACATAAGAAAAAAGAAAGAAAGAAAAAAAAGTTATGTATATTTCCCAGGTACATAAAAAAGAAAAATGACCATCTTAGCTACTGTATTTTAACTGAGTTTATGCACAACACTTTTCTCAGCACCTGGCGATCAGGACTCTTAGAATAACAACAATAAATTTTACCTTGACATACACACACAACGCATGCATACACATGACACACACTTATCAAAATACCATCCCTTCCAAAACTCAGTGGGAGAGGTGTGTCTGCCGTTGCTTTTATCCTCAGGAGTGTTAAAAAGGAAATGCAACGACTCCTGGGTAGTGTTTGGTGGTGCAGACTTTATAATGCACTACGTAGACTGATATACTTTGTTTCAGTTCACCTATGGAGAACACATATAACTGACAGAGAAAATCACTGATTACCATTCACTTTCTTCATGTTTCCCTTTTTTCATCATTTTCTGTGGCATGTATATACTTTCTTTTAAAGTGCCAGAAGACAAAACACATCTTCAAATTTTAAAAAATCAATGTTTAAAAACAATAATAATATAAACAATTCCATTATAATCAAACCACACTATCACACTGCAAAAGGATCAAAAGGGGATGGGTAGAAATATAAGTTCAACCTAAATATATATATATTGTCATTAAAAAAAAACTTACAAAGTTACAAAATAATGGAACAAGATTTTACAATTTCTCTTCCTTACCAAGTGTTCTATTGGCAGCCAATTTAGTACCCGTTGCTACAGAGGATAAATAAGGAAAAAAAAAAAAAGATATATTGCAACAGTCTGATGCACACAGGTATGACAAAAATGAAACCAACCAAAAGTTATTTATAAACTGCCACTGAAATATAAACACACACAAGCACTTACACTATCACTCAAAGGATGTCCTTTGCCAACAATTTGGAGAGTAAGTATTCTGTCTTTTTTCTCCGTGAGGAGTATAAATGTACGTTGACAATAAATAAGGCTGCATCATGTACAGACTTGTATAAATGAGGCTAGAAACCGTGGTCATTTCAGGGTGTTTTTTGCAGCTGAAGGTCAAGATAAGTAAGTTACAGATTTGTGTTGCATACAAAATGTATAAATAATTACACGGTTCTCACTGGGTATACTTTATACTTTACATGGCTATTTACATATAAGAGTACTATCTTTTATTTTTTTTTCCCTTTGGTGTAAAACTAGTCTGGTGCCTCTTGGAGACTATATACCGCAGATTCTTTTAATCCTGCATAAGTAAACTTTTCATACTTTGAATCAGTTCACTTCATTTTCTGCAAACTATACAAATATCATCATACCTCTAACTATTCTATGGCAATGATCTTCTACATGAAATGGGTAAATTGTGTTTATTTCAACAGTACTTAAAAAGGCCTCTTGTCTATTACAAAATTACAATCTTCCACTTTTCTCATACCTATATATACATACGCACAAATTTTTAGCACATTGCCAGCTCGTGAGGAAATAGAAATGAATAAAGAAAAAATTATCAATTATGCCAAAATTAGGAACACTTCAATAATTTTGTTCAGTAACTGGTCTTTTCCTTGTGTCTCTCAACACCCCAGTCACACGACTTGCAGTGCTGTACATGGTGGCTGTCTTGTGTGTGGTTGGCTACTCACATGTCCAGTTTGGAGAGACAGGGACACAATCACATATAACCAAGCACAATACGATGCATATCCCTCTGGTTCTAAGTTAGTTGGGCTAGGCATCACTCTTTCCTTCCTCACTCATGAAAAAAATAAAATAAAGAAATAAAAAAAATAGAAAAAAATTAACCTTGGAACTAAAAATTCTGTTAGTTCCTCCCAATGTTAGTGCTGAGCTGGAAACTGAGCACACAAACCTTGTGACACCATCCTGTTAACTGTTCCAACTTTCTATTTCAATCAACCAGTCTTCCACCAACCCACACGTACAGGTGACGCATTTGGTATCATTTCATACATGGATTACTGGTTGATCTCTACATCAGTCCTGGGCTAGCTTCTTGTCACGCGCATGCTTGTGTATCCTTTTGTGGTAGTTCTGGGCGAAGGAGTTCACTATGCTTAGGATGAAGTACGTGATCATTAACAAGATCAACTTTTCAAAGATCCATGCCAAGAGGTTTCCCCCATCCTGCAATCGAAATGGGTTCACAGTTATGAGTCTGTTTGTGAGTGTTGAAAACATTCAATAAATTATGGGAAAATAAGCATGTGAGGGGGTCTTGTTGAGGACAGATAGAAAACAAACAATGTGTTTTGCACATAAATGGCTCTGATACACAAAATAAAATAATTAAGTAAAATAAAAAGGCAGTAACTTGCTCTACTGACCTGTGTATCTGGCCCAGTTCCAGGCTTCCTATGGAACTTGTTTTTCTGCTTCTCCAGGAATGTCTTGAAGGGTTGCTCCAACTTGGACCCTACCACAGGAACAAAGGCCAAGAGACTCACAGCCTTTGCTAGTAGTGTCTCATTAAATGCAATGATGACAAAGAGCTTCTGGATATGCATCTTGATAATGGCCTTTCCGATGAGCGTAGCACCGAAAAAGGTCCAGAAGGGGACCAGGAAGTGGCCACAGGTGATGCCAGCTAAATCAAACAGGGGGTTGGGAATCTGCAAGTAGAAACAGAAGTCAGTTGAGAATTTTGCCCAGGATGTTGAAAATAATTCTTACAGAATACATATTGCTTAGAATAGAGGAGTGATAGTACCCTGATAGTGAACAACTTGTAGCAAATTATATTGCAAAATAATTATATTGCAAATAAACCTACTAGAGCAAACATTCAATCACATTCAGTATGAAAAAAAATCCTTCCCTCTATCTCCATAAGCTATGCAGTATGTAAAGCAAACTAGAAATAATCTACACTGGCATGAACCCATCACCGTTTTACTCCACACTCACAGAGGCACAAGCAAGGATCCCAAAGAACCCGACTCTCTCGACCAGCTTCTCCACCGACAACTTTGCTCGGTCAATGAAGGACATGTCCTCTGGTCTCTCCTTAAGCCGCTGCAACTCTTCAAACTCTTCCATTTCCTCGTCATCAGGATCATAGCCTGATAGCCTTGCACCCCGTGCCATAAAGTACGGGGGTAACTCGCCTGTAATGTGATTTAGGACATTAGCATGCAGGTGCAATAGGGAAGTGTCTGATTTTTAGACAAATAATAATAATGAGAATTACTAACTACTACTTTTCAGCCTGTTTATAATCCTTGTCATTCAAGAAATAGTTTCTCATGCAGGGTGTATCTTTTTACAATGTTGCCCTTAGTATCAGATATTAGCCATTTTATTTAATCTCATCCTTTCATTTCCCACGTCTTCCCTTTACTACAAATCTTTCTCTTGTATTTTCTACTGTATCCAATTCTTACATCCTTAACCCAATTACGACAGGTGTCACATAAGACACAGCTATAAGTATGTAAAGCCAGGTGTCGATACGTATGTGACGCGGCATTTTTTCTGCTCACAGTCAAAGCTCGCACACAGTCATGAAGCATTATAGCTATAACAGCACTAGCTTCAGAGCTACAAGGTTCCAGAGTCAGCTCAAACCCTTGTTTTGTGACCGATTTATGGGAAAATGCCATTTAGGGTAGTTTGTACTACTTTCCCCATCCCTCTAATTTTTAGCCAATGCCGCTAGTATCGTATAAGAACCAGCTTGGTTAATACATCATATTTACGTCAATTGGACCCACTGTTCCACACTCTCCAATGCTTATCAAAATATTTCAGCATAAATATGTCACACCTTCAACTTCACCTAAAAAAGACCAAGACTTAAAAAGTAATAGTATTCATCCATTTAGGTACAAAAAAGGCAAGCAATGGGAGCCAAACTCAAATGAAGTAAGCTTAAAAGGCCAATATCAGAAAAAAAAGAGGAGAAAATATCTGTTACAAGAGCAAACCCCCTAACAATCCTCAAAATAGAGACACTGGCTCACCTAAAGCAGTTCCTGCCCCCCACATGAAGGCCTCCAGTCTGACTTTGGACATGATGGTCAAGATGGACATCTCCTTCCCTGTCGCAGCTTCCTCATCTGGACACATTATACTAGAAGGGAGAGAGAAAACGAGAGATTACGATTGTAAGCATTAGTGATGTGGGACGGTGAAGGTGTCCCAACATGCAGAAGTTTCAAGCTAGATTTTGCATATTACTGACTGATGCAGACTTCTTCTCTTGATGTTACTGAAGCAAGAGAGGGAAAAAATGTGTTAGATATGGAAGGAATATCATAAGAAAAGAAAGATTTACTTCTCATTCATTCATTATTCTTGTTTTTTCTTTTGTTCTTTACTTTTTATGGTAAAATAGAATGATTCAGAGATCAAAGAAGAGGAAAATGAAGAAGAGAAACATCTGATGATGCAATTCAGAAGATGAAAGAACTCTTATGAATTGGAGGAGTAAGGAATGACATGCACTAATGCATATCTTAACATATAAATAGAAATTTCACTTATCCTATGAATCCTCAAGGTCCTAGCCTGGATATTCAATCATGAGGAAAGATCCACCCTTAAACTAATTCATGCATGTACATGTGTGTGTATAAATCTATATACTCAATCACGCACATCTTTCTCACTCATTTAACCCATGAAGGACATGCTGTCTTATGAACTGACGCAGATGTTCTCTCACTTGAGCATGGCTAAATATAAGATGGCCATCCTTTAGGGGTTAACCCATTAGCAGCGGATGGCATGATTTGCTGCCAAGGCAGAGTCAGTCGTAGATGTGGATGGCACTGTGCTAGACAATGTAAAGCTACCATCCTACTGCATACACCTTTTTTTTAATACCGTGACCAATAGGTTAATCAAATATGCAAGAAAAACACAAAATAACAATAATAAGATTACAAATAAGAAAAAAAAATTATATATAAGAAACACAAAATAAAAGTATAATGATTACTATGATCATTAACCCAATGCATAATAGTGACCTGACATAATACATTCATCTCAGGAGCAACGGATGACGTGATATCATGTAATGTGGTGGCAGCACTTGCCGTTGGGGACACTATATCAGGTCATGGCTTTTTGTATGGCCAGCATGCTGGGTGAGCCTGTACATAGCAGGTATTAGGCCTAATCATATCAAGATACCCTGGTGTTACGACCGAATGGAGTTGAAACTGCCCCTACATTATCAGGTTAAATGTCTGGGCAGAAAACAAGCTACCAGAGGCATGTGTGTCTAACTAAGAACTATCACCAGCTTTCTTAAATTGGTGCCTAAGGACCCAGAATCATGAGTATGATTACAATGATAATAATAAAATAAAAAAACTCACTCGTCCGGATAGGGTGGCGAAGGAAAATCAACAGAGTTGCACGTGTACGCTGCCATAGTCACCGAGGCTATGTGAGGGCCTAAGTAAAGAAGGAAGGTGTGGAGGCCCGTACCCAAGCCCACAGAGGAGAGGATGCCCAGCCACACCCACCAGGCGCACCACCAGAACTGGGTCTCAACTTTCTGGAACAGCTGTCGAAACAAGGGGGTAGGGGCAGGGGCAGGGGCAGGGGCAGGGGCAGGGGCAGGGGCAGGAGCAAGAAGGTGAAAGAGATTGGAAGAGAGGAGGGAAATAATCAAATTACAAAGAGGGAATCCTTTCTTCTTATGGTTACACCAATTTAGAATTTATGTTTATTGCATTAATCAGTCTGTCTTAAAATTCAAGCAGATATAGTCTACTTATGATGAAATGTACTAAAACTTGGACATAAATAGGTATACGAGAATCAAAAGGAACGAGTGTGGACATTTTTTAAAACTTTAAACTTGTATGTTTGATTTTTTTTTACTATCAACAATAGTGGTCATGCTAGAAAATCTCAAAGAGCTTTTGACTCCTCACTTACAAGTTGATGTGGCCCAGGTGTCTTGTAAGCTGTGTAATAACCTCCTATAAGTAGCGCTAATAATACGACAATCGTCTTGTTATTCCATAATCTGGAAAGAAACATTGGGATTAAGTTAAAATGTGGCCTTTGATGCTTGTTCTTATGCATGTTTTGATTAGAAAAAACAACTTTGCTCTTTAGCTTTTATCAATCTCTAAAAAATATATACCATAATCACATACAGGCAAAAATAACATCTATTTTTAAAAATCAACCCCCTGAAATTATGTGGATTTCAACTTTTCTAAACGCTAAAATCTGAGATAAACTTGAATAGTCTGACTAAAAACCTGGTTTTAAAGTATATATAACTTTCCTCCAATGAGCAACCTCACACATCACCTAACACCATATTGCAGCAACAGCCACAGAAAACTGCCTAAAAAATGTG
>NW_028234407.1:29627048-29634548 GCF_977035675.1 Penaeus japonicus | reverse complement strand
ATGTATAAATTTCCTCTCCACAATACAAATCAATAGCTATATACTTTTGAGATGAAGATAATGATAACTCTAATCACTGTGATAGATCAAAGCCAATTGTACCCTTGACACATGGACAGAAGAAGCAACCAACTACGAAACAACTTTCTCACAAAGTACTGTCAAATTCAAAATACACAAACACCTTTGAAAAGAATGTTATTTCTCTTCCAAGTTAAGAATTATTTGGCCTAAATGCTACATACTATTTTTCACTCATATATAATCGATTCAGTGTGATCAACCTGTCAAAGTCACATAACACCTAAACAAGTTCAAGCAGGCACAGGCAACCTATCCAAATGATGCTTCACACAGTTCATCATATCCATATCATACTGCCCTGTACCTCCATCCTTTAAATATAATCACACCATACTTTCAGAATAGAAAAAAAAAAAAATCTAGAACACCATCAAGCATCTTTTTTGCCTAAAAGCAGCCTACTTTTCCCCACCAACATATCTGCTACACTGGCATCCATTGAACAACACTGGAGCCTTGCCAATGCAACAGCAGGTTCAATGACAACCGAGAAAACCTGGCAGGCTCATCTCATCTCCTAATTTTACCCACACACTTACGCTGTTTCCCTTCAAAGCAATCATGCCAGATGCTTGACACTGCTGATCTTGCAACTCATCATTTGGTTTTGTTTTCCACACAAGCAGACTATTGCTTCCCTTAGATTATCTGTCAAAATCCTGTCACTTTTGCTTTCCCTCATCTGTCATGATCATGACATCTCATGGAGAACAAGTTCTATTAATGATCAACTGAAAAATGAAGATTAACTTGCTTGAATTTTTCTTTACACTTCACAGATATTATCATTTACAACAGGATTAAATACCATAGAGAAAAACTAATGCAATGATCATAGAGAACACACATAAATCAACATTATTCTATTAAAAAATAATAATCTGTGAAAAGTAAAGGTAAACCCATAATCCCTTCTCACTGTCCACAGATGTATACAATAAGTGATGCCAATGCCTCTATGTCTCATGCCCCAACCACATTAACCCTTTCCCAACGGGGCACAGCGATAACTGAAATCCCCTACGCCTGGCCATTGCAATATTGCATTGGAAACATCACAATGGCCCAGCATCGGGAATTTAGCTGTGTCACACGGGTGTGACGCACCATCGTCATAGGGTTTAGAAACCTCTACCACGTATACTCTAGCAAAATAGAGCATGAAGGCATCTCTGGTAATTCATGATCAATTAAGAAACCGATATGAGTTCTATCCTTCCAAAATATGCATAGTATAGATTCATTGACCTTTGCCACGAGAACAAAGTAAAGAGGCCATGCTATAGCCTGTAAATAGTTGGTTTAAATCATATCACTACATTTCATTAGTCAAAATAATTTCTTTTAACTGTCTCTCAGTAAGTATTTTTTGATGACAAAAGCCTAAAAAAGGCAGAGAAAAAGGACACATGAAGAAAAAGAATAAATTAATGAAGACAAAGCAAGATAAAATACAAAATTACATCTTATTTCCCCACTCCAATTTCTATGGCACTTTTGGACACTAAACAGGAAATCAGAAAAAAAAACTTTAGTACAAAATTACCAGTAATGAAACTCAAAAATCATTAGTAAAATTCTCCATGAAGCATTATTTGTCAACACTACAGATATGCACAATCTAATCTCATTTAATTACACCAACATCTTCATATCTTTGAGTTACTGACTACCAATATTTGGCGGTACTCGTTTGCAGTGGTAGCAAATCTGAGTCAGATGGAGTCAGCACACAAGTGAAGAAAAATATACACTTCTTATATTATAACTAGGAAAACTTAGAACAATGCAACACACCATTAGTTAATGCCTATTCAACTCCCTGTTTGAAATGCATATATATATATGTCAACTTATATTATCATGCAGCCTTTTTTTTAGCATGAGAGCTGGACTACACTGAACAGGTTTCATTCCTTAGTGAATGCCGATTTCTGTAAAGCTGTGCACGGTGCTTTGTTTTTCTATTTCTTATTTGCTTTATATCATTACGTGAGCTATTGATACAAGAATATACTGTGCTATTCGCTACTGATTACCATATAGTGTACAGATGCTACTTACAAGGTGTAATGCTACTTACTAATTACATTAAATCACAGCTCGTCTTTGGCTCATTAGATATGATTATGCTTACCAAAAATATGCTGAAAATACATATTTTGAAATGACACAAAAATTTAACACTTGTTAATTCAAAATCATCTTAAAATAATCAATATTTCTTGACGGAACACAATATCTATGCCTAAAATCAATGTATTTACAAGAGAAAAATATTCCATGATCTCAAGTCACAACAGTCTTGAACTAAATATACCATGAAAATATCATATGACTAAAACATTTTACTAGTTGAATTTCATACTGGATTCCCTTGGTTTTGAAAATTAACATTCTTATTCATAGTCTATTATGAACTATTTCATGTAAAATATTCCCAATATCCAATGAACCTTCTTTAGTCACAGAAACGATCAACTATCCCATAAAATAGTGGGACTTATTTTGTTTTGATATTTGTCATCATGGCAAATGTTTACAATAACCAGCAGTGGCTTTCAAAATAATAATTTCTTCTTATAATAATACAGGCCAAGTTCTATCCAAATCCACTTAAAACTTGCAGTGATAGGTCTACAATCTTATGTCCAACAGAGCCACAATGTCAAGCATTTTCTGCGGCCTCCTCACTTTTGGCCCTCCAGCAAAGGACAACAACTGTCACATATACTCTGGCAAGACAAATAGTTTGGACTGGTTCCTTATTTGACCATAGATTACCAAAATAAAGAGGGTGGGGATTCGCTTTTTTGACAAATGAGGTGTGATGCACAGACTAGGGATAGAACTTGCTGGTTTTGTAAACGTTTACCAAGTTTCCTTCATATCATATCAATATGAACTTTTATCTAGTAGAAAAAAATTTAAATGCACTATTAATTCATAAACATCAATCAATCTTCTTGTACTTATACCTTTGTTTACATTATGCATATGCTTATCAATAGGCCTACATCCTTGGACAAATGTTAAGAATGAATCCAAATAACCTTAAACAAAGCATTAAAACCACAAAGAATCCATTTTACAACAATCACATAATCTTTTTTATGGAAATTTAAAGGCACTTTCATTGTTAATCTTAGGTTTACCAGCACCTTTGTTATCAAATCAGGTATATGTTTAATTCCACATTAATTCATTCCACTTGACATTTAAGTTCACCATGATTCCAGAAACACTGTTAATAATAAAACTAAGAGAATATCGGGTGCAACTCAAACACAGCACAAAGGAAAAACTACAACCCTTATGGAACATTCAAACTAAATAATAGGAAATAGAATGTCAAACTAAAAACACGACTCAGTAAAAACAAATTCGAAAAAAATATATATATCTATACAGAATTACAGCTGATTACCATGCACTTTAGAGTGTAGGAAGGAGGGGGTTAATGTATCAGAACCAAACCGAAAAAAGGGGGAGAAGGAACCAATATGAAGCGAGAAAATGCCTACCCCCACCACCGTGTTAGGAGAAGTGGCCTTCCCCGTCCTACTTCGGCCTCCCTTACGTGTCCTGCCTCGACCCATGAGCGAGAACCTTCCTGTGAAACCACCACCACGTCAATACGTCTCTCTTTTCCCCCTCAAACTCTCTCTTACGTACTTTAAGGAGCGTCCCACACGGTCCATTCACAAAGATTAAAACGTTTTTTCGTGCGCTGGGACTCGCGCTCTCTCTCTCTCTCTTTCCTTCTCTCGCTCTCTCTCTCTCTCTTTCTGTCTCTCAGTGTTGGGCCAAGTCAGCTGTCGACCCGTGTGACGTCACCGGTGGCGTGAGTCCCGGCGTAGCGGAGTTTGCATACGTGTCGAGCGGAAACCGCTAAAGAGTTTACCCATCGGATAGTCTGTGTGTGTGTGTGTGTGTGTCCTTTTATCTCTCTCTCTCTCTCTCTCTCTCTCTCTCTCTCTCTCTCTCTCTCTCTCTCTCTCTCTCTCTCTCTCTCTCTCTCTCTCTCTCTCTCTCTCTCTCTCTCTCTCTCTCTCTCTCTCTACCTATCTATCTATCTCTTTCTCCCTTCATATGATTGTTTAATATATCTATCTATACACACACACACACATATATATATATATATATATATATATATATATATATATATATATATATATATATATATACATGTATATATATGTATATATATATTTATATACATATAATATATATATATTATACACACACACATATATGTATATATATGTAAATATATATATATATATATATATATATATATATATATATATATATATATATATATATATGTATGTTTAAATATACATTATATATTATATATATATATATATAATATATATATATATATATATATTGTGTATGTGTATATGTGTGTTGTGTGTGTGTGTATATGCACAAACACATACACACATACATATATATGAATATATATAAGTATATATATATATGTATATAGGTATATATATATATATATATGTGTGTGTGTGTGTGTGTGTGTGTGTGTGTGTGTGTGTGTGTGTATGTATATATATGTATAAATATATATATATATAGGTATATATATATGTATATATATGTATATATGTATATATATGTATGTATATATGTATATGTATATATATATATATATGTATATATATACATAAATATATAGACGTACACACACACCAAAAGCAAAGCACGAACACAACACCTGTTAACTACGATAATCATCCTTTCGGTAAACCCCTGCAAAATTGCAGATGTGCTAACACATCAAACACACAAACAACACTCACTCACGCACCCACCCACACACACACACACACACACACACACACACACACACACACACACACACACACACACACACACACACACACACACACACACACACACGCACACACACACACACACGCACACACACACACACACACGCACACACTCACACACACACACACACATCCACATCCACATCCACAATTATCCAAGCATAATACTAAATACATACAAAAAGAAAAGAAAAAAAAACAGGCACATACATGCACATACATGCGGGAAAACAAGCAAAATAAACAAGCATACAGTATAGTACACATTCACATGCATATACCGCGTATGTATGTGTGTCGTAAACATGAGATAAAGACAATACGGAGATTTTGAGAAAGCCACGTCATAGACAGTCATAGTAAAACAGAGTGGAGGATGGAAGGAAAAAGAAAAGTGAGGTTCACATCAGTTAAGAAACCTTACATTTACATCGTTTATGTGTGAAACATCCATTCAGTTCGTACAAAATCACACGAATTGGTGTAATGTTTTAATATACATAATCATACGAGTAATGGGATGTATAAAGTATGAATGGTAAAGTAATAATGAAATGCATTACGTATATAGTAATATGTCTTTTAGGAAATGACAGTTCCGACTTAGCGACACTAGCTGAAAAGCGCTTAACTGGCAATGATCGTTGGTATAACATACTTTGCGCAATACAAATAACAAGATTTAAAGTGCATTTGCCGTACCATATTGTGGATTAATTCAACAAACTAGACAGATCTATAGTCTTAAAAACGATTGAAATAACTAGGAAAATTACGTGTTATTGAAGTGATGTGCCCAGAATACTGACATTTATGCTCTGTCACTCTCAGTTAGGAGTAAGGTCATTTGGCATCACTAAAATTAATTGAAGTACGAAAAAAATATATATTCCATTGATTCGTTCCACTAAATCATATCTCATAGAACAAAAAAATGGCCTATTCTAAGTGGAAACCTGGTAGTTGAAAGACATATGAATTATATACCACCATTCTGATGAAACCCTTACCACATTACGATATTTTACAATATCACAACCACGGAAGCACTCTCTTCACATCACTGACAAGCAATTGCTACCAAAACGCTTTTCGTTGTATGTAAGTCTTTAAATTCACTTTAACAAAAACGCATTAACCAATTCAAATAATCACGTGATACAGGAATGTTTCATCATGCTCTCAAAACGTGTTGGGATTATCCTATCTCACGAAGAACTGACTATATTACTTTTATCAGAAAATACTTTTCATATCCTGTAATTTTAGCACAACTGCGAGCGAATAGTAATGACTGTCCACTATATCTGCACAGGTGTTGTATAATCATGGGTATGTTTTTGGTTCAAGGCTTGTAGCGACTTTTTTTTATCTCTACAGGACAGTGCACACACACACACACACACACATACACTCACACACAAACACACACACACACACAAACAAATAAACAAACATACACACACAGAAATACACAAATATATATACACACCTATACATACACACATACACACACACGCAAGCATGCACACATACGTACGTACCCCCCCCCCCACACACACACAGTGGCGGATCCATGGGTAGGCCTAGATATAACCACTATACCACCACGGCAGTACAATACACTATATACAGAAATTTACAAATGAGTTAGGCCGCAATACTTAGAAAATGCCAAAAATACCTACTGGGATACTTATGCCTCTCCCTAACTTCGGTGTTTGACGTCCCCTTATCCCCCCCCCCCCCTTGGAACATCCTCATTTCTCCACTTCACACACACACACATACACACACAAACAAACGCACACACACACACACACATACACATACACACACACACACACACGCACACATACGCCAGGCGAGGAGTGACGCCGGATATCTACCCGTCGCTCCCGATAAAAAAGTTACCCGGATCCTGCCTAGCCTTTGGCTTACTTTGTATTCATGCTTCTGTAAGTTAGAAAATAACACGGGATGTTTAACTAACGATAGCGACAAAGCGGTATACTTCTTAATCTGGTTGATTGCTTTCTCTGTTGCAAGTTATATGGGTGACGTTATATCGTGCTGATTGTCACTGGCCTTGGAAAATAGGGAGACCCAGACGTGAAACATGATTAATATCATCAGTGCTTTGTCCAGACTTGTGTGGCGGGTGGCCCAATTGGGGCACTGACTTATGCAGGGGCACAACATCAGGTACCCACCACCACCACAACACACACGCTGGATCAGCATTAATTTAGCAAATATATACCAACCACCCATATCAACTTTGTTTACTAAACATAGACAGAAAGATAATCACTTTTCTAAGATATTGATAAATCATATTATGTAACAATTTTACTCTAGGCCATCCCCCGAACACACCCCTGGTCCTCATACACACCCCTGGTCCTTGTACCTTCATATTTTGAGGAATTTAGTTACCAACTTTGTGCTACTGGAATAGAAAGTCACATACAGTCTACCGTGCTGTAGACGTTGCCATTTTGTCTTACGGTGCATCGAGTAAGTTAAGCTTCCTTTTATCTTATATTTGTTCTTTTTTCAG
>NW_028234407.1:29609548-29614548 GCF_977035675.1 Penaeus japonicus | reverse complement strand
ACATCAGGGACTGTCTTCCAGAACTGAAGGTGTGCTTTTTAGGTTTTAGGAATATCAGCAGTATCCTTTGTCATTTTCGGTCTTCACATTGTTTTTGCATAATCCATACACATTTTACAAAATGTTATTGGAACAAATGCCAAGTCCTCCGTCTGGGGATGGCTGATGAAGGCAGGTGTACAAAAATTTGAAATAATGCAGTATCCTCATTGTCCTTAACACCTCATGACGGGTGTATTGTAATGAGGACCATGACAATGACAAATTACTAGGGATAAGGCTTTATATCATATGAAATGCAGTGCTATATTTTAACTTTATGATATGAATTTGCATAGGTATTGATTTGTGTTGACTTGATAATTTGGATTTCCTTTAATCCACAGCTTTATTATTTTTAATGAAACATCAGTGTTTTGTTATTCAATTATGTTAGGCACAGTAAATATTACACAGACAAAATTATTAAGATTAATTCTACTTTTAACCCATTGCGTATGGATGTCATGACATGCATGACAGAGGAGCTTTGGCTTGATGATGGGCGTCATGACGTACATAACGTACAGTGTTATTTTATTGTGCTATGAGAAAGGAATGAGTGAGGATGACTATTACAGTCATAATTACTATAATTACCACAATATTAAGCAAACCTAACATCCAAAACCTAGATGGCACAACTTTCTTCTAGCACCAACAGGAGAGAAAGCTTTGAATGGCACTCATCCATGGTCTCTATTAAGCACAATCTTTATAGAACAATGACACACAGCAAGTAAGTCTCTCAATACAATAAAACACAAAAATGGCTCTAGTTTTACAATGAGGGAGTGAAATAGGGTGGGAAAAGTTGAAGTATGTTGTGTGAAGCTGCCTTGTTCCGAAATAAAACCCATCCTGGAGAATGGGCAAGCAAATCTATCCCCCGTCCACAATGGGTTAACTTGTTGATCAATTACTGCATCAGAATAATTTTGTTTACCAACTAAGATCAGAGAGGCAAGGACAGACAGGAAGGAAGGCCACCATTTATATTTAATAAGGAATATTACACATATTCTAACTCTTCCATTTCCACAGACACGCGTCACCATGATGATGTCGCAGTTCCAGTCTCTGCTCCATAGTTACGGTGATGATGTCCAGGACAAGGCTCAGACACTGTTGCAGATCATCACGAAGTTTAATGCTGCTTACTGCCAAACCATTGAGGGCACTGCCAGGAACATCGAGACAACTGAACTGTAATTTCCATATTCTCACTCTCTCTTTCTTTTTCTTTCTTTCTTTCTTTCCTTTCTTTCTTGTCTGTCTTACTTTGTTTTTGTCAGAGCTTTTATGAAAAATATTTTTCCATTGGCTGTGCAAGGGTAGAAATCTTGTTCCTGATTAGAATTACACTTAACACCCAGTTATATGAGGGACTAGCTAAAAAAAAAAAAGAAAATGTTTAGCTAATTCACAGTCAATATTTAGTTTTAATGAACTCTCAACAAAGATTTATAATTTTGATTAATTCACAACAAATAATTTGTTTAGATTATTTCAAGTCAGATTTCTTAATTCACAGCAGATTAACACACTCCATTTCCTCTCAGGTGCGGAGGTGCTCGCATATGCTACATCTTTCACGAGACATTTGGCCGCACCCTAGACAGCATTCACCCTCTTGCGGGACTAACGCAGATGGATATTTTGACAGCAATAAGAAACGCTACTGGCCCAAGGCCTGCACTCTTTGTACCAGAGGTGAAGCTTTGCTTTTTTGTGTTCAGTGAATTTCTTTTGTTGATTTATGAGAGAGCTTTTGGTAAGAGGTTTTGTTTTACTCTTCAGATATTTTTAAACTGTTTTTTTGCTGTGTAAATTTTTTTGAGAAAATGTGAATTTGCGTCTGGAAGAATTTTATTTCATATAGAAGTATCTTTAGTGGTCTAAAATGATTATGTAGAACTTTAAAAACATTATATTGTCACTTGAGAGTTATCTAGTCAATAAAACAGTTTTATTTTTCTGGTAAGATCTCAAAAATATAACTGGAATATAAATAGTATTCAGAAGGTACAATCTTGTTGGATTTATTATCTTACTGTATGATTTTATTTATTGTAGGTGTCTTTTGAACTGCTAGTGAAGAGACAAATCCGCCGGCTTGAAGAGCCATCCCTAAGGTGTATTGAGTTAGTTCATGAAGAAATGCAGAGAATTATCCAGTTCTGCGGGACAGAAGTAAGATATTACGCTTCATCTTGGAAAATTTTTATTCTTGTTATCTGTGTTTGAATATTTAGAGATTTATAATTTTATTATTGGTAGAGTATTTATAAAAGATTGATTATTCTCTCTCTCTCTCTCTCTCTCTCTCTCTCTCTCTCTCTCTCTCTCTCTCTCTCTCTCTCTCTCTCTCTCTCTCTCTCTCTCTCTCTCTCTCTCTCCCTCTCTCTCTCTCTCTCTCTCTCTCTCTCTCTCTCACCCTCTCCCCTCCTCTCCCCCCCTCTCCCTCCTGCCTTCCCTCTCTCCTGTATTTTTATTTTCATTGTCATATGATTGCTTTAGGTCCAACAAGAGATGCTTCGCTTCCCAAAGCTACATGAGAAGATAATAGATGTTGTTACGCAGCTACTCCGCAGACGTCTCCCTCCAACAAATTCAATGGTAAGGAGTCTTTGAAGTGACTAGGGATTGTAGTGTTTCATTTATTTGCATATTTATTTATTTATATATGTTTTGGTACCAGTATTCCATGATTCACAACTTCAGCTAAGACTAAAGACATCTTCCAGCATTTTAAAACTTACTTCCTCTTCTCAGGTGGAAAACTTGGTTGCCATCGAACTGGCCTACATCAACACAAAGCACCCGGACTTCCGCCCTGATGCTTCTCTAGCCTCCACCCTCGTTTCGGATGAGGAGAAAGCACGTAACATCCCTGTGCGACGCATCCACGGTAATGCCCCCTCAACCTATGATCACGAGCAGCCCAAGGTAAGGAGGCATCTTATTTCTTTTCACTATTTGGTTGGTTTATCATCTTGTTAGAGAGTTTTTTTGTGTGTGTTGTTATCTTGTGGTGTTAGTGTAGGAGAGAGGAGTTGAATTGCTAGTGGTGTGTTAGGTTGTGTTGTGTGTGAAGTTAGTGTAGATTTACTGATTTTTTTTCGTTTTATGGTAGATGTATTCCTTTATTATGCATGAAGGTATTGTTAGAAATCATTATTAATAAGGTGCAATATTAGTGTGTGATTCATATGCATGTGTATCGAGAAGTTATAGAGATATGGGATAGTTATTTAAGAACGTGATTTATCGTTGGTGAAGGATGAGAGTTCATTTTGCGAATTAGGTTTTGCAGCTTTGATCACTAATGTCAAGTATCTAGTCTAATTATGACTGAATGATTCCTAATTAGATCATCCCAATGAGAAGATTCAGAGTTGTATTGAACATCTCGGAAACCTATAAAGTTTTAGTTCTTTTCATTAATGAAGCATGAAACACTGTAATTAACTTATAGGTTTTGTCTGACTTATAGATAGAGATGTCTATGATTAGCTTATGTATCGAATAATCCTTTAGAAGTCTAAGATAAGTCATTATAAAGTGTTAATCTAGTAGGTTTCTTATACTATGAGAAATATGTATTAGAGGTGATATAATTAATTTCATACTGTATTCATTATTTGATTTTGATTAATGAAAGGCTGATATATTAAAGGATATTTGTTTGATATTAAAATTGGAAAGCCATTTGTCTGTGTTTTTTTAAGTCTTCTGTAAAGATTTTCACAATGTTTTGAGAGCCACAAGTCAGGCAGTGTACTAAAAGCAGGCATACATGAGTTGTACATTAAGATAAAGCTTTTTTTTTTTTTTTCTTTTGAAGGTTTAGGATAGAGTTGGTATGGGTATCAGTTATTTTTTATTTGTGAAAGTTGGTCTGTTATTTGCCTTGAGATGTGAATTGAGTTTTGTTTCATAGAATTATGGTTAATTATTGGTTTTAAAAAGAATGTAATTCCCCTCTGTTCATGAAGCACTGATTTAAAGATTTGAGACCTTTAACATGCTATTTTTAGCAATATTTAAATGCATTTTTGACATACTCCTTAAATTCAGGCTGAAAATTATGCTTGTTATTTTTTTCTTCTTCTTTTTTCTTTTTTATCAATTTTCATTGGAATGTTTCTTGTATTTGGTGAATGGGAATGAACAAGATTGTCATTGGCAAGAGTGTACTGCAAAAGAGGAATGCATTTTTTTTTTCCATCTTGTTCTTTTCTTCTTTGTTTCCTCCTTTATTCTTATTCTTATTCTGTTTTTCCTAAAATGTGGTGAGTGTGAAATGACCAAG
This sequence comes from Penaeus japonicus, assembly GCF_977035675.1. Taxonomy (NCBI): domain Eukaryota; kingdom Metazoa; phylum Arthropoda; class Malacostraca; order Decapoda; family Penaeidae; genus Penaeus; species Penaeus japonicus. The sequence continues at coordinate 29,610,194 of NW_028234407.1, read as the reverse complement.
GAAATGCAATTTGTTTTATTTTCTCCCTTTTTTTTAATGTTTCCCCTTAAGCGTGGAGAGTTGAGACAGGTTGACAACTTTGCTAATAGGACAAACCAGCTAGACTACATGCAGAACCCTAAGGTAATTCCTTCAGAAGATGAACGGTGAACTCACTCGTAAAAGGCAAATGAACCCTGTAGCTTGCTTACTTCTTCATAATAAAGACATTTTTCTTTAATTAAGCAAAGATTTCTTGGATGCCTCTTTGATTTTCCTAAAGGAAGATCTGATTTCCTATGTGGATGTGGATGTCTGTATGCCTTTGCTGAATAACGCAGTAGGTTTTGGTATTCAGTGAATTACCTGTAGGTTTGATGGTGCCTAGTGTATTTTGTGGTATTAGCCAATACTTGGGTACGTATAAATAGTGACTTTTCCACTCATCATGCATATAGACATATATTTCTATTCACACACATACCGTACATATCCACATACATATTTATATATACACATGTTCATACAACTAAGTCACAGCTTAGTTGTACTTCATTGAAATTATGAATTTAGAAATAACAATTTTCTTTATGCATGCTATGGATATTACAATATGTTCAAACAGATATCACACAATAAGTAGACTTTATGTATTTTAGCAAATTAC
>NW_028234407.1:29592048-29599548 GCF_977035675.1 Penaeus japonicus | reverse complement strand
TGTTCATAGATTATATTAGATTATCAGTATATTATTTATGAACTTGCTATCATTAATTTGAAGAAGGTTATGAAATAACCTGAGGAAAAACTATCAAATTTTTTTTGTAATGTTTATGGAAGTCTAGAATTAGTTTGAAAAGATCTTTCAATTATGACTTATCAAGAGATCAGGAGATGAAATAACATTGGAAAACAAAGGAATAAAAAAAGACTGTATCACAAACTGTAATTAAAGATATCAGTGTTTAACAGGATTACACAAATTATTCCATTGAGGAGGGGTCTTTTCATCATTCTTATTTTAAGGTTTTATTAGATTTGAGTATATATTATCATTTACCTGGGAGATTTAACCTATTAGTAAGTAATTACAAGTGTTGCAAAAGGCAAAAAGAGCAGATTACTAGGTTTACATTATGCTTTATTCTCAAAATTACGATTATCTGATTTTATACCAGGTCTATATCATTACTTATATCATGCCCACATCCATAATATGTTTATTTCTACATTCACTCCATTTCATATACTGGAACTATTAAGTGTAATGTGCACTCTTGTTGACAGTCAGTAGCAATTTCACTGTCTCTTATTTTCATATTTTCTTCACATCTGTCTGCACAAACATCACATATCCATGTCACAGGTATTTATCCCTCTCTTCATTCTTGTCCATATTTTGTTATCATTTCACTTGTCACACACTTGAATGCAGTCACTCTTTTCTCATTACACATATCTTGATACTGAGCCCTTTTCACAAGATCAGCACTTACCTCTAGTCCTTTCCTCCAAAATCTTTGTTGATAATTTTGTAAGTAGGTTCAGCTCCTTCCTCTTTAAACAAAAATGAAATAGTTTGGAAGCAGACTTTCTTGCATTACCTTGATTTTCATTAAGATTAATTAGTTTTATTTTTATAACGGTTATCGTCATCTTTGTCACCTTTACCTTCATTATCATTACCATTGTCATTGTCATAGTCATCATTATTGTAGTTGTCATCATCACTACAATGATCAGTTTAATGGTTCTTCATTAGATTTTTTACAGTTAATGGTAACATTATTCATATAGTTTCTCCCAGAGAAATTGAAGCCTAATTTAGTTCTAGGAACTTCTTGGAGCTGAATGTTGTTTGCATGTTTGTGTAAGGAACTGACAAGTTCCACAGTACATATAAGTTGATCCCTTACTAAAAGAAAATATTTACTTCTATACTTATTTCCTGATAAAAAAGACCCTCACTCAGTTACTTTGTAAAAGAAGTAAGCATGTATATCATTCCACCATAACTGAGAAAACTGCAGATCCTTTGATAACCAGTGAAATTGCCATTATTATTATCTTTTTTTCTTTTATTTTATTTTTCAGTCAAGTCTTTTTGTGTATAATGTATTAACACAATTCCTACCATTTGATCCCCCTGTGTGCGTGTGATTGTGGGCTTTAGCAATTAGCTCTCTCGGCCTTTGACACCATCATTAATCCCGACCAAGGAGTAGAGGTTGGTTTCCCCCCACCTGAGGTTTAGTCATGCATGTTCCAATCTCAATCTATCTGTCTGTCTCTCTTTGTGTATCTCTCTCTCTCTCTCGGGTGTTGCTGGACATGATTGTTTTGGAGGATTAAGGTAGCATTAACCCATTCACACCGGGGCGATTCACACCCAGCATTGTGAATGGTCACAATGCTGGGGTTTTCGAACGCATAGGCCTAACGCCTTGGGATTCTCGGGCACACTAGGCGTGAGCCTGAGCTGTCCGCTCACTCACCCCTAGCGCCGGCCTTGACCAAATATTTCGTCACCGGCGTCTGACGCAAAAACCACGAAACGTGTCAGCACGTCATCAGGTCTGAATGGGTTAAGTTTTAAGAGACAGATTTTATTTGACCTAAAACTTTTTTTTTCTTTCTTTCTTTCATCTGTTATGGCCTGGAGGTCTCTTGGGGCCTATACTTCTTCTGCCACCTTTTCTTTGCCTTCATTATTATTTTCCTTGTTTACTTCACCCCCTCCTTCATCATCTTTTTAATCTCCTTTTTCCAGTTCTTTCTCCTCTTCCTAATCATCTTCATCTACTTCTTCATCATCTTGTGTTTGTTACTCTCCTTTCCTGTCTTTTAAACTTTCTCTTCCTGGACTTCTCAAGAAGGAATTCAGAGCAACAAATATTCCTGATTTGATAGGAACCTTTAGGCCTTTGTAAAGATGCTGTTAGAGTCCTCCTTATAGCAAACAGATTTAGGTTTCTCTAATTCACTCTTTTATTATTATTATTATTATTATTATTTAATTTTGTTATCAGAATTAACTAACTATTCGGTTTAAAGAAATTTTAAAATAATCTTGTTCAGTAACATCTGTATGAGATGGACAAAGGTTAATTGTTAATGTAAGACAGGAGAGACAGCAGCTTAGTGTCTATTGTGAATATTATGTTTGTTTGGGTTAGAGTGTTATGAAAGACATGTTTTTTGGTTCTTCCTGCATGAATTTCCAGAAGATTGCGGCTGAGATATCTTTAGTTTTTGGGTGTAGATAAGCCCCTTTCATTAGTAGAAAGTTCATGAATCATCTGTGGATAGGTTTTTTCATGACTTTGTATATTCATGTTGGAAGTAATGTGATTTTCAAATGGTGTTTAACTGTTGTGAGTTTTCAGTATTTCACAGGTATTTTTTTGAAGATATTATGTTGAATTTTATGCTGAGTGTCTCTACACTTTGCATAAAAAAGTACATCTTCAGTGTTTATTGACAAATGCACTTTAATAAAGTGCAGATTGTGTTTTGGTGTGTTATAGCACTGTATCTAGTATTTATGTCTAGAAATCACAATTTCTCATTGCTTATATTTCAGCAATGCTGCAAACTTACTTTTGTGTTTTTGAGAAGTTAACATGTTTGATGGCTTTTGCCCTCTGGTTTCCATAGTCTTTTAAAACTGTAACCAGGGAAAGACTGTCTTTTATATTCTGATCACTAGGAGATGAGGTAAAGTTTGTTACATTCCCAGTCATTGCATCCTACACCAACTCATGAGTCACCAGTGTATAGATTGCAAATTAGCGACAGATATTGCATGTGATGCTTTTTTTTCTTCATTGTTAATATCAAGAAATGAAAAAGTGCAGCTACAGATCACCAGAAATGCCTTTTGAGATTATATACACAATTTCCAATACAGATGCTTAGGAAAGATGATAGTGTCACTAGATTTATTGCTTATATTATATATTTTTCTTCCCCATTTTGAAATAGGATGAAATCAATACTGTATTGCAGTCAGTATTGCATTTCATCTTGCATATTTTGCTTCAGCTGACCTACCTCCCAGTACTAAGCACTTAGTGTAACAATGCTTGCAGATAAGATACAGTCACAAAGAAATGAGTATTTATTTTTCTCTTTATATATTCATTTTTTAGTATCTATGATAAATCTTATCTAGCTTTTTGAAAACTATATGAGAGCCAAATAGTTAATTCTTCAAGGAGTTATTAAAAAGCATATGATGCTCTTGTAACATCAACAATGAAACCAAGTTCTCTACAGGATGAGGGAGTTTAGTCATACTAAATTATTAACTTTATTTCATCGTCTTAATCAAAAGATGTGTGTTCAGTAATGTAGATTGTTTATCATGAGAGTTAGTATGTTTGCAAAAGACCCAAATGCTGTATGAATGAAGAACTCTAGACCTTTACAGTAATTAATACCTACTTGTTAAGTCTGATGTACATTTACGAACAACTTTCTTCTGTCTGTGAGTCTCTATTATGTTTCTGTCTTAAATATGATAACTATATGTTGATTCCTTGTAACTTTATGATACCTTCTCAACTTCTTTAATCCTTGAGATAACATGGAATTCTGAGCCTTATTATTAACATGCTTCCTTAAAACAGAAGACCCTTGATACTAGATGTCCCAAGGGCAGATTTTAGAACACTTCTGTTGCCTTTAGTTCCATCCATTATTAGATTTTTTTTCCAATATTTTTTGCCTCTTGCTACTTAGCTTCCTTGTCATTTTTCTCTTTTCCCTCTCTCACTCTGCCTCCTTATTTATCACTCTGTCTGTTTCTCTCTTTTTATAGACCCCTTGATTTCTCTTTTGTTTTATTTATCTATTTGTATCTTCCCTCTTCATACATTTGCAAACTTATGATCAAAGGAAGGCAAACATTGCTAGTGTTTGCTATTCCATGGACCCAAAATGTTAAGGCACAGACGATTTCACAGTTAGAAATGGTCTGTGTGTTTAGAAATGATTCTAAGTTTGCCTTTATGAACTGGGATTATTCTAAGTACTGACTTTTCAAACAAACTTGTGTGCTTTAGGACTTCAGTAACGGCACTGCACCCAGGTGTATGTACCTCCTTGCTCTCGTATACACACTCTGCAAGTCCTTGTCGCTTAGCGCACTGTAGCTGCTTGTGCTTACTAGTCTTCCCCCTGTGTGGGTGTGGTGTGCATTGACAGGTTGGAAAGGTACCAACACCCCCTGAGGGCGGCATCCTGTCTCCACAGAAGCCAGTCAACCTGCTGCCAGAGGTTCCCATGCAGCAGACACGCAAGCTCACCGAGAGGGAGTCCAAAGACTGTGAGGTTATTGGTGAGTAATGGCTGATGTTTATACTGAGGAGCTTTCTTCTTCCTTTATGAGAGATTGGAGTTCAATTATTATTCCTCATTTCTTTTCCCTTTCTTGGACGAGATTGTGAGTAGTGACAGTCCTCTTTTTTTATCTTTAGAGGATTAGGAGCTATATATCTTGAGTAAGAAAGAAACTATCTCATACACACTTTTATAGCATTTTTTCACGACAGTCCTCAACCCACAGAGCGCCTGATCAAGACTTACTTCTACATTGTACGAAAGAGCATCCAGGATAAAATTCCCAAGGCCATCATGCACTTCTTGGTGAACCACGTCAAAGACAACCTCCAGTCGGAGCTTGTGAAGCATTTATATCGCACGGAAGAGATTGACACCTTCCTCTCAGAATCCCCAGAGATAGCTCAGCGCAGGAAGGAGGCTGCAGAGATGCTGAAGGTGAGACATTCGCAAAGATGATGAGCAGCAATGAGATGGGATGGATGTTCATTTAAAACTGGTAGAAGGATGAGAAAAGGGATAAAGGGATTGGAAACTGAAAGAAGTAGTACAAAATTGCAGGACTTAAAATTTTCATAAGTAAGAACTAACAATCTATGAAATTGAATATATATTTTGTAAAGGTGTAACACTTGGATTTTTAAAATAAAAAGGGAAGTGAGAGAAGCTTAGGGAAATGGTGTGTTCTTCACATCCACATAATTAGTTCATATTTATGATTTACATGTTAACTGACTTTCCTTCCTTCTTCTTCCAGGCGCTTCAGAATGCCAACGTCATTATTGGGGAGATCCGTGAGACACACATGTGGTAATGAAAACTTCATAGACAAGTTGGACAAAATCAATGAATACACATGATGTCATTTAATATTATTTTCATGGTAGGAAGCAGTGGTACTCTCAAAGGTGTCTTTACATTGTTTAACTGTGAATGCATTTTTTTTTTCTTTCTTTATGTTTTTTTAAGTTTAGGACAGACCCATTTTTTCAATTTGTAACCAGTCCACAGAGTTTTTATTCTGCACACATTGTGGAAGTGGGATAATAGATTTATACATATATTAAGACGTATGAAAAAGAGATCTCAGTCTGGTACCAGATCTTTCATTTTTTGATATTTGATAAAGAAGAGATTTCTCAAGGATTTCTATTATTTTACATAATGGAATATTTGATACTACAATACATCATCCCCTTTGCTGCCTTATGCTATTCCTGACAGTCTAGTGTAAAGTTATCAGCAAATCTATGTACTTACTCTTCTCTCCATCACTGTAATATCCTGGGAATATGCAAGAGCACATGTACAAGCATAAGTGCCGGTGGCCAGGGCAAACCATAAAGGCAGACATTCCCAAGACTCTCCCACATAATAGCCTGTAGACCACTGAAAAGATGAATATATCTAGTCAACATGATGGCTGTATTTAAAAGGTAACTAACAGACATAATTTACATTGATTGGTCTTATGTTTGTGATTGTTATTAGCTCTCATAAAGGATGTATGATTTGCATGACACAATCCACTCAACTCCAAGAAGGTTGGAATACATACATTAGTAACATGCTGATCTTGCAGTTTTATTGTTTTGGTAATGTTTAGTATACCCAGTGTCCACTTCAAGTTGTAAACTCGGCCCAGTATGTCCTAAGATGCAATTAATAATAGGAAGGCTGCAATAGCTGTGTTAACAGATCTTCTGTAGATATACTTTCCCTGTGTATATATATATAGATATGTAATTTGTATGATTTTTTTCTCTCTCTCTATCATTTACATCATGTAGAACATAAGAATGTTATTTGGCTTACCTTGTGTTGCCAGTTGTTCACAAATTTACTTAAAAACAAATTAGAACAAATGTACCTAAGCAACTAGAACCTATTTCAAAATGGTTGACAAAAGGCCCGGTGATCAGTTGTTTCGATTATTCATGCAACACTTCAATGCAGTGATTCTAGTACTTCTTTTATTTAGTAGACGGGTATGTTATCAGTAAGGATGTGCTCCGTGCTGTGTCGATATAGTATCTCCTCAATACATGGAAAAACGAACTTGACTCGGTGATTGCACTTTAGTAGTTATTTTGGTTTATGTCTTAGCAGAAAAGGAAAATATTCTTGCATCAAAGTTTTGGTCGTTCAACTTGCAAATTGATAGCCATACACATAATGAAGAAATTATAAGGCTGAAATTCCTTTTTTTCCAAGAGCACAAATATTCCAAATGCTAAAACTTCACCTGTAGGTAATTGAATTGCTGTGATGGACTTTGAAGATGTGAATTCTAAATTATACTCTATGTTCAATCACATCCATTAAAGTTAAGAAGTAAACACATAATTCTGAGAAATGACTGCAAATCCATTCCATACAGAATGATAAGTGTCGCCTAAATTTCCCTTTTGTATTATAGGATAAGGTGAATTATTTATCTTGTTAAAAATACCTGGATGTCTATTTTCAGCCATGTCATTGTTATTTGTAATATAGGAAATACCAGATATTTTTTCTTTATTGGTTTTGCGTGATGAATGTGTCAGTACTACTTTTTTTTTTTTCTTTTCTTTTCTTTCTTTTTGTGGTTATTCAGAAAGTACAGAGGTTGGTTTGAAAACATAATTGTAGTGTTAGCACTTGATTTATATTTGAATTTTCCTTTTTTTTTATTGTTTTTGAAGTGATCTTATTAATACTCATATAGGATTTAGAAGGGAACAAACATTTTGAAAGAATGAGAGTGCATGTTGTATGTTTGTGTGCCATTATTTATACTGTGTTATTGTATATTTGATCAGTTTTGGCTTATATATGATGATGCAGAACTATGTACAAGTCTTTGTTTTATGTATGATCACTGTAAAATATACTT
>NW_028234407.1:29574548-29587048 GCF_977035675.1 Penaeus japonicus | reverse complement strand
AACCCTCTCTGGACGGGTGGTACACTACGGTACCGCTCATTCAAGGCCCATTCGCTGGGGTGTTGTTTATTTAACTGATTTAGGCCTAGGCGTTCAAGAGCCCCAGCATTGTAACATGCAAGGCTGGAATGCCCCTGTTGTGACTGGGTTAATCTATTTGTGGTTCTCAGCAGTTTCATGTCTTTTGAATTTGGCCAATAACTCTGCTATTGTGTATAGACAGACTTCAGAAGAGCTTTGATCACTTTGTACTGAACAAAGCAAAAATAAAAAATGGATATATTTGCAGGTGGAACTTTTACCTGAAGTTGTAACTTTTATTTTGCATGTTTTAAGGAATAATGTTTATTAAATTCATTAATTTTGACTGCTGCAGATACTTTTGTAAAACTGTCTCAAAATGAACAATCAAGAAAGGATGTTATGTTAAAGGTTTTGTTTATTTTTGGTCATGCTACAGTCTTCTTGAAGCTAAGGCATTGCCAAGTGGAATTGTAAAAAAATCTCTATTGTGGAACATACTTCAAACAACTGTCTTGTTCTTAAATGGTTTCTTTGTCTTCTTCACATACCTTACATGCAGAAAGTAATACAAAATTAGACAATTCTCAACTCAAAAAGACTTTAATCATATACAGAGACAGATTATTAAACGGAAATCATTCCTGCGATAATAAAAAAGTTCTCTATTTTCCATTAACTTATACAAACAGGATTATAAAACACTTTGAATCATGACTTGTGTATTGGAAGAAAACCTTCAGGCATGTATGTATGCTGTTCTGCCAAGAGTATATATAATATATATAAAGACTTACCCCAGGTGGTACAAAATCACTTGATGTTTTAAAAACACTTTGATTTCTACTTTCAATAATGATATGACATAATATATATATGTATATAAAATTTTGACAATAAGGCAGCAAACATCTGATGTACCCTATGCATTGGTTCTACAAGATCTTTTTGCAAGACCAAGAACTCGCATCCCAATTTACTTAAGGAATAATAAACACTCTTGACTTCTTTTTTTTTCTCTTCACATACACACTACCAAGTTATTTTATCTCCCCTAAAAAAATGAAAAAAGGAAATAACATTCATAATTAACAATAATAAATACAAACAAGAAAAAAAAAACAAGACCATGTGCTAAGCTGTGGGAATAGCCTAGACCTTTTTCGTTACATCATGACTCATCAAAAACACAAGAAATCGGTATGTTGAGGGCAATCAATATGATTTTCTCGTCAAACCTAAATCCATGTACCTTGACAAATAAATAATGTAAGGCCTACAAAGGATTGTGGAATTTTTTGGTTTTGCCATGTAACAGACATGTAAAGACGAGAATATTTGCAAGCTAACAGCAAGTAGTTGCTTCTTAAAAAAAAAAAAAATTTGCTTATCTGATAAATTGTAAAGTTTAAATTAAAAGACAGCACTTTTCATCATAAATTCGCTTTTCTTTGGAAGGGGCAGAAAGGTGGGTCAAGTTTCTCTCCAGAGCTGCCAGGCCAAGACTTAAAGAAAGAAAACAGAAGTGTGGGGGGAAAGAAAGAAAGAAAAAAAAAGAAAGAAAAAAAAAAAAGAAAAAAAAAAAATTATCGGAAAGGACTGGTCTGGATAAAGCTTGGTTCTTGTATGCTATGTATATATGGAAACTGAAATGGATAATTTCATTTACCTTTTTTCTTCTTTTTTTCTAAGTAGGTTGGAAAAGAAAAGAAAAAGAAAAAGAAATAGAGCCACTAATCCACGCTCACTGGAACCCTGCACAAAGGAGGGCAGTCAAGTCTAGTCACACTGTGTGTACAAAAAAACTCCGCGGGACAATATTCTTTGTATTGTTCCAACTGCAGTGGATCCCACATAGCAAAGTTGTCCAACTGGAGGTAACTGGAATTCGCACACACTGACTTAGGTACAGGACAGCTTACCATGACGCATCACTTGCTCCCACTTACAAGAAGTGGTCTGCGAAGGCCTCTGTTGAAGTTAAATAAATCAATAATAATAATAATAAATTAAAAATAATTTCTTTATAATCTTCTATTTAACTGTAGAGCCTATTTTTTCTATCGATCATCTAGTAGCATATCAAATTATTATCTCCAAAGAAGCTTAAAATAAATAATATTGATAAATTGCAAACCAATAAACCTCAAATATCTATCAGATGCAAGTGCAGAATAATCAAGCAATCATGTAAGTACATACCTTTAGGCTACTGACACAGTTACTCCAGGTCAGGGAGATCATCATCGTCGGAGTCTTCATCCTCAAGGTCGTCGAGGGATGGCCTGTCTTCTCCACCGCCTCCTAGACCTCCCATCTGCCGCATCATCTATTAGTGGGGTAATGGGGGATGGTTAGATTTTTTTTCCTTTTAATAAATATATGATCAAGTATAATAATCAAAAAGAAGAAATATATGAGAGAGAGAGAGAGAGATTGAATGAATGAATGAATGAATGAATGTTCCATACCTCCTCCAAGTCTTGGTTCTGGCCCTCCTCATCGTCACTGTCGTCCTCATCCTTCCACCGGCTGAAGTCTACTTTGAGCCAGTGCTGCTTCGTCTTCTCCTTGAGCAGGTGTGGCCAGTAGGGTCCCTCCTCTTTTTTGACCAATATCAGCTCTATGTTGCGATCTCGTACAAAACTACGGCTTTTCTGCAGACGGGAACGAAATTTTAGCTCAAAAGTTAAGGATGTGCAGTGCAAGTAAATGAAGATAAATCTAATCATTGAGGAAAAGGCTTTACTAACTCCTCAATAACTGTGCAAAACATGGTACTCTCATGCTACATTTACTCCAATACAAGACAGGAGTAGATGATTCAAGCAGCAATGTGGAAAAAAAAGAAAAAAAAAAAGTACAGGGTAAAGTTACTGCTTATGTGGTGGGAATAACACTACCATCATCCCTGGCTAGTGTGTGCAACTGAAGAGTAAACCAGAAAACCTATCAGGTTTAAAAAATGATATACTTTCTGTCTATAAAATTTGACTGTTGAATAGGTATATTGAACTGATTATCTAATCCAACACTGTGGTAACTGGAGAGGAAAAAAAAATCTGATGATAGTCAGTATATATATAGGAAAAACTGCTTAGATATTTAGAAAATGAGTGGAATTTACAAGACACTGATAACATATTTCAGGCAGAAGCTAAACAAGTGTATCACCACTAATAGATTACTTAGGTATGCATCTCTGTATTAGCAAGGTTAACATTCAGAAATGCCCCCCCCCCAAAAAAAAAATAATAATAATAATAAATAAATAAATAAATAATTTAAAAAATAATAATAACAAGCATTTTCATCCAAGCAACAAACAAAACCATAAAACTATACTCACTTCTGTATCAATTTCTTTAAACAAGTTGTAAGAATATTCATAATCTTTTCTTTCAGTGCCACCTGTGCCCTTGAAGTACACCTTATCTGCTTCTATGTTAATGGTGGGAGATTTAGAGTCTTCAACACAGATAGTAAGGAAGATGACATTTTTTCGCTGTGCCCATGTCACTGGGGGCGGCAATGACCTGGAAAATAAAAACAGATAATTGATGACATTTTGCTTATCTTTTTTAATTGGTGTAATAATTCAAAGGGCTTTCTAACAAAAGATGAAATAAAGCAGGATGAGAGAGAGGAGGAAGTAGGGGGTAAAAAGGAAGATGGAGGAATAGTGGGATCAATGAATGTGGGATCATATCCTACTCATAGGTGGTCATGTTTCCTAAACAAAACCAGAGTACCCTACAGGGGAAATCTGCCCTGAAGGGTAACCCTGACCCAAGCTGAACCTTAATCTAGGCTATCCTAAACCTAACCTACCCAGCATATTTTCTACAGAGCAATTTAGCACCCGCCAAATTCCCTATACCTGCTATGTGTAGGAGATATGCTGTATTTCAGTAGGAAATATGTCACAACTCTAAACACTGTATACTTGTAGATGTGTCCTGTAGGAAATGTGGCACAGCCCAGTAAAAACACTGCAAATGATTATCACAAACATATGAGAAAATCTTGTATCTTTATAGTTAATGTCTTCTTTCATGAACATGAGTTCTTCCAAATCTCTCAACAATGCAAGAGTGAAATCCACTTTTTGGCTTCAAAAATACTTGATACATTGATCTTACAATCTATAATGTTTTTGTTTTTTTTAAATAACACATCTGACAAGAAAGGCATCAAAACCTAATAGTATAATCTGAAAAATTAACAAAGGCAGTAAGTTTTTCTTTTTACAAGATGTCATTGTCTTGTTATTACAAAGTTAATCAATCTATTTATTGCTTCTTATAGTGTGTCTTCTCTACATTTACTGTTACCTCTTGTGTCTTTGTTTTTCTTTTATACATCTGTTTTTATGATCTGAGTCTTTCTTTAACCCATTCACGATGGGACATATTTTTGCCTACTCCCACTTACGCTGGAAAGATAACAAGCATGCAACGCTTCATGCAGGGTGATTTTCCGCTGCGCATGGCTTCACTGAACCTTACAGAGCGTTCTTCACCCATCCTAATCTCATAGTTTTCATGAATGCATCTACGATATAAGGCACATAAAAATATTGCCATATTCAGAGTAGTTAGTTACTGTATTGGACTTTGCCTATATTCTTCACTTCTATGTGAAAATACCAATGGAAAGTGGAAGCAATCTCTTAGTGGGGGCATCAAAGAACATGATTTATACTTAATTTCTTTTTTACCAAAAAAAAAAAAAAAAAAAAAAAAAAAGTAGAACAATATAAATAATCATACATGTATGTATGAGTATGTACATATAACTCATGACATGATGTGACTGTCTTCACATTTCCTCTCTCCTAATCCACTGTACCCTACTTTTCCTTTCTTTTCCTTTCCTACCCTACTTCTCATTTCCTTCCCTCTCTCTTCCTATCCTCCCTCTCCTCTCCTTTAATATCTTTTCCTCCTCTCCTCTCTCCTCTCCTCCTACCCTCCCTCTCCTTTGCTCTCTCCTCCTACCCTCCCTCTCCTTTGCTCTCTCCTCCTACCCTCCCTCTCCTTTGCTCTCTCCTCCTACCCTCCCTCTCCTTTGCTCTCTCCTCATACCCTCCCTCTCCTTTGCTCTCTCCTCATACCCTCCCTCTCCTTTGCTCTCTCCTCATACCCTCCCTCTCCTTTGCTCTCTCCTCCTACCCTCCCTCTCCTTTGCTCTCTCCTCCTACCCTCCCTCTCCTTCCCTCTCTCCTCCTACCCTCCCTCTCCTTCCCTCTCTCCTCCTACCCTCCCTCTCCTTCCTTCTCTCCTCTTACCCTCCCTCTCCTTCCTTCTCTCCTCTTACCCTCCCTCTCCTTCCCTCTCTCCTCCCTACCCTCCCTCTCTCCTCCTTCCCTCCCTCTCCTTCCCTCTCTTCTCCTACCCTCTCCCTCTCCTTCCCTCTCTTCAAACCCTCCCTCTCTTTCCCTCTCTCTTTATACCCTCCCTCCCATTCCTTTCCTCTCCCCTCCTACCCTCCCTCCCATCCTTTCCCTCTCTCCTCCTACCCTCCCTCTCCTTCCCTCTCTTCAAACCCTCCCTCCTCCTACCCTGTAAGGCACTGGTATTGTACATCATGTGACCCAAGACATTGATCATATATTTCTTTATTCAATGCAATATCACTGGCAGTCTGTTTTGACCTGATGCATCCTGCTTCCTGTGTTCGTTTCCGCCATGGAACACTAGCTTCTCTAGGCAGCTGTGTTTGTTACCAGAAGGCCCTAGGCGTAGAAAGTTGACTCAAGATCTGTACTTAACCCATTGGAGCTGTTGACATGATGACACGTATTTTGCTTTTGCGTCAGACGCCCAGGATGAACTATCAGGGCAAGCGGCGCGCACGGTCTGAGCGAGCGGGCAGCCCAGGCTCGCGGCTTGTGCGTCCGAGAATCTCGAGGCGTTAGGCTTATGCGTTCGAGAACCCCGGTATTGCGACAATGCAAAGCCGGAACGGCCCCGGCGTGAATGGGTTAAGGAGGACACACAAGGAACCAGAGACAGATCAGAACAGAGAGGTCAGACAGACAGACAAGAGCAAACAGTCTGGTGTATTAACAGTCCACAATAAAGACCATAGCACTTGAACGTCTGTCTCTTATGCACCTGATCACAACTAGGGCATCGAGTGGTTATAACAACTGCTCTCAGTGGTGGGTTACAACTGTTGCCAGCAAGCTGGTTACAACTAGTGGCACCGGTGGTTACAACTAGTAGCACCGGTGGTTACAACTAGTGGCAGCAGTGGGTGGTTACATACCCTCCCTCTCTTTCCCTCTCTCCTTATGCCCTCCCTCCCATTCCTTCCCTCTCCCCTCCTACCCTCCCTCCCATCCCTTCCTTCTCTCCTCCTACCCTCCCTCTCCTTCCCTCTCTCTCCTTCCCTTTTTCCTCCTACCCTCCTATTCCTTCCCTCTCTCCTCCTACCCTCCCTCTCCTTCCCTCTCTCTCCTCCTACCCTCCCTCTCCTTCCCTCTCTCTCCTCATACCCTCCCATTCCTTCCCTCTCTCCTCATACCCTCCCATTCCTTCCCTCTCTCCTCATACCCTCCCATTCCTTCCCTCTCTCCTCATACCTTCCCATTCCTTCCCTCTCTCCTCATACCCTCCCATTCCTTCCCTCTCTCCTCATACCCTCCCATTCCTTCCCTCTCTCCTCATACCCTCCCATTCCTTCCCTCTCTCCTCATACCTTCCCATTCCTTCCCTCTCTCCTCCTACCCTCCCTCTCCTTCCCTCTCTCCTCATACCCTCCCATTCCTTCCCTCTCTCCTCATACCTTCCCATTCCTTCCCTCTCTCCTCCTACCCTCCCTCTCCTTCCCTCTCTCCTCATACCCTCCCATTCCTTCCCTCTCTCCTCATACCCTCCCATTCCTACCCTCTCTCCTCCTACCCTCCCTCTCTCCTCATACCCTCCCATTCCTTCCCTCTCTCCTCATACCCTCCCATTCCTTCCCTCTCTTCTCCTACCCCCCTCTCCTTCCCTCTCTCCTCCTACCCTCCCTATCCTTTCCTCTCTCTTCTCCTACCCCCCTCTCCTTCCCTCTCTCCTACCCCCCCCTCTCCTTCCCTCTCTCCTCCCCCCCCCCTCTCCTTCCCTCTCTCCTCCTACCCTCCCTATCCTTTCCTCTCTCTTCTCCTACCCCCCCTCTCCTTCCCTTTTTCCTCCTACCCTCTCTCCTCCTACCCTCCCTATCCCTTTCATCTCTCTCCTCCTACCTTCTCTTCTCCTACCCCCCTCTCCTTCCCTCTCTCCTACCCCCCCTCTCCTTCCCTCTCTCCTCCTACCCTCCCTATCCTCCTACCCCCCTCTCCTTCCCTCTCTCCTACCCTCCCTCTTTTTTCCTCTATCCTCCTACCCTCCCATTCCTTCCCTCTCTCCTCCTACCCTCCCATTCCTTCCCTCTCTCCTCCTACCCTCCCATTCCTTCCCTCTCTCCTCCTACCCTCCCATTCCTTCCCTCTCTTCTCTTACCCTCCTATTCCTTCCCTCTCTTCTCTTACCCTCCTATTCCTTCCCTCTCTTCTCCTACCCCCCTCTCCTTCCCTCTCTCCTCCTACCCTCCATCTCCTTCCCTCTCTCCTCCAACCCTCCCTATCCTTCCCTCTCTCCTCCAACCCTCCCTATCCTTCCCTCTCTCCTCCAACCCTCCCTATCCTTCCCTCTCTCCTCCTACCCTTCCTCTCCTTCTCTCTCTCCTCCAACCCTCCCTCTCCTTCCCTCCCCTTCATTTCCCTCTCTCCTCCTACCCTCCCATTCCTTCTCTCTCTCTTCCAACCCCTGCATTCCTTCCCTCTCTCACCCTTGTATTCCTTCCCTCTCTCCTCCTCCCCCCTCTTTCTCTCCTACATTCCCTCTCCTTCCCTCTCTCTCTCCTCTCCTACCCTCCCATTCCTTCCCTCTCTCCTCCAACCCTCCCATTCCTTCCCTCTCGCCTCCTACCCTCTCCCTCTCCCTCTCTTCCAACCCTCGCATTCCTCCCCTCTCTCTCCCTCTCTCCTCCTACCCTCTCCCTCTCCTTTCCTCTCTCCTCCTACCCTCACCCTCACCCTCTCCTTCCCTCTCTCCTCCTACCATTTCCCTTTCCCTCTCCTTCTCTCTCTCCCCCTACCCTTTCCCTCTCCTTCTCTCTCTCCCCCTACCCTTTCCCTCTCTCCTCATACCCTCTCTCTTCAAACCCTCCCTCTTCCTACCCTCCCTCTCTTTCCCTCTCTCCTTATACCCTCCCTCCCATTCCTTCCCTCTCCCCTCCTACCCTCCCTCCCATCCCTTCCTTCTCTCCTCCTACCCTCCCTCTCCTTCCCTCTCTCCTCATACCCTTCCATTCCTTCCCTCTTTCTTCATACCCTCCCATTCCTTCCCTCTCTCCTCATACCCTCCCATTCTTTCCCTCTCTCCTCATACCCTCCCTCTCCTTCCCTCTCTCCTCATACCCTCCCATTCCTTCCCTCTCTCCTCCTACCCTCCCATTCCTTGCCTCTCTCCTACCCTCCCTCTCCTTCCCTCTCTCCTCCTACCCTCCCTCTCCTTCCCTCTCTCCTCCTACCCTCCCTCTCCTTCCCTCCCCTTCATTTCCCTCTCTCCTCCTACCCTCCCTCTCATTTCCTCCCCTCTCTCTTCCTACCACCCCCTCCTGGAGCAGGAGGGACACAGAAGAAGAGGGAGGAGGAGGAATAGAGAAGGGATAGGAAACAGGAATGATAGAGGAGCTGGAGGGAGCAGGAGGGGTAGAGGAGAGGGAGGGAGCTGGAGGGTGCATGAGGGATAGAGAAGGAGAGGGAGGGAGCAGGAGGGGTAGAAGAGAGGGAGGGAGCTGGAGGGTGCAGGAGGGATATAGAAAGAGAGGGAGGGAGCAGGAAGGATAGAGGAGAGGGAGGGAGCAGGAAGGATAGAGAAGGAGAGGGAGGGAGAAGGAAGGATAGAGAAGGAGAGGGAGGGAGAAGGAAGGATAGAGAAGGAGAGGGAGGGAGAAGGAAGGATAGAGAAGGAGAGGGAGTGAGAAGGAAGGATAGAGAAGGAGAGGGAGGGAGAAGGAAGGATAGAGAAGGAGAGGGAGGGAGCAGGAAGGATAAGGATAAGCCAGATATGCGAAGCAGATACTATGCCGCGTTTGTGTGCACTGAAGCGAGCCCATCTGTGTCAGCGTGTGCTGACTCGTGAGAGAATGTGCCAACGAGTGTTGACTTGATCTGATCTTGGTCCTTACCCAACGCAGTGCCCAGCTACATCAGTAACCACCAGGTGACAGTGGAAACTCACAAGTTTGGACGGGACTCGATCTGCCGACCACGGGGATGTGAAGTTGACACGCTACCACTGAGCTAACCAGATGGCTGGAGGGTGCAGGAATGATAGAGGAGAGGAAGGGAGCAGGAAGGATAGAGAAGGAGAGGGAGGGAACAGGAAGGATAGAGAAGGGAAGGGGGGGGAACAGAAGGGATAGAGGAGGAGGGCAGGAAAGAGAAGGAAATAGATGGAAAGAGGGTAGCAGGAGGGAGGGAAAGAGAAGGAAATAGATGGAAAGAGGGTAGGAGGGGGGGGGGAGGGAGAGAGAGGCTGGGAGGGAAGGAAGGGGAAGGGGGAGAGAGAGAAAGGGAGAGGGAAAGAGGAGGAAGGGAGAAGGAAAGAAGAAAGGAGGGTGGAAAATTGAAGGAAAGGAGGGAGGGGGGCAGAAGGAGGAAAAGAGAAGGAAATGAAAAAGAAAGGTAGAAAGACAGAATGGATAGGATTAGAATGGGATGAGCAGGAGTGGAGAAAATAAGAGTACTGGACAGGGGAAAGAAGAGAGGGAGGGAGGGAGGGGAGATAAATCAATGGGAACAATGGGGTAAAGAAAAAATTAGTGGGAAAGTAAGGAGGAGCGAGACCTAGTGAGTGGGTGGATGGTGGGAGGTAAAAATGCAAAATTCAATCTATTCTATGAAAAACATATATCAAAACCTGGACTTCTCTCCTTTTCTTTTTTACAACAATCTAGCCCTCAAAATAATATGACTATAAAATATTTTATGTAAGACCCAAACAAGATCAACTCACTATCTCAATCATTAGCTCTTATGAAGCACTTCTTCTACTGCATTGGAATTAAAGGCAAGATAGAAGTTGGACTAAGTCTTTATCTGACAATAGACTTGTATTACCAGATTATACACTGTGGAGGTTTAATAGCCATTGCCAAAGTGTAAAGCTTGGAAACCATATCACTCGATACATGGATCCTCTGACTTTGGTAAGTGATTGTGCGCTTATGTATTCTGCGTGTATTATCTTTTTTATATCTATAGTTATTAGTAGTGTATGTTTTCTCTATAGCCCTTGAACTAGTTTTTATTATTTTTTTGCAAAGCACTGTTGTAAATGGTCAAGTCTGATTGCACCTCTCTCCCTCATTTTTTACAGACCATTATGTACAACAGTAATTTTCACTGCTTACCTCTAACACTAATGAATTCATCACTGAGAAACTGCCTCAAATGTATACATCCAAACTTATGACAATGTTATCGCAACAATTAAAGTAGCATGGTGTCAAGCAATCTACACAGCTTCCCTACTTGTCTGCAACCACAGAGAGAGAGAGAGAGAGAGAGAGAGAGAGAGAGAGAGAGAGAGAGAGAGAGAGAGAGAGAGAGAGAGAGAGAGAGAGAGAGAGAGAGAGAGAGAGAGAGAGAGAGAGAGAGAGAGAGAGAGAGAGAGAGAGAGAGAGAGAGAGAGAGAGAGAGAGAGAGAGAGAGAGAGAGAGAGATCCAGCATGTATAATTTGGAAAGACAGAGCTGGTGTGCCACTATTTTACAATATAAATTATAAAGGTTTGCTTGCCTTTGTCACTACTGCACACATGGAGGCCTTGGTAATCACTTGGAACTAAGCTGTTACCATTTCAGCCATTGGCTATCATTCAGTCAGCTCTCATGCAACCCAAAAATGACATCTTATAAGGAAGGTTGTAAAGGGTGGAGCCCTCTAAACATCCATATGAGTCATTATTGCTTGACAACTGAATTATGTATCACTGCTGATATTATCAATGTTCAGCTCTAAATTTCTCCTTTTTCCAAACCCTCCCTGCTATTAGTTCCAAGAACATTGACATGGTTGGTTTCCAGACTAAAACTATTAAATCAGGAAAGTAAATAATATAAGCAGCCCAGAGACATTGAAAATATTTCAGCAAAACACATTTTTTCTGTAGAATAACTATTCTTAATTTTTTACTACCTTAGCTTGGTGCTGTTATTCATAATCACAATTGAGAGATTACTGAAAAAATGAACCAAATGAGTATAGATATTTCAATGCAGAGAGTATTAACCAATTAAAGCTGTGCTATCTTACAATCTGACTAAACAATCACTTTAGCTTACCCTAATTTAATTCACACAAAAAAATCTACAATATAACAATTAATAACATTATTGTTTTCTAACTTTCTGGGTAATACTAGTGCAGATTACCCACGTCTTTACTTGGGCACGGCTATAAATATTATGCTCATCTCTCATAGGTCAAGCATCACCAAAGTTTGCAACCGAAACTTATGACAGCTTCAGCGGTAATGCAAAAGATCATTAGAAAAACAAGTATTGTAGCAAATAATAATTACTATGATTTAATCCATCAAATTTGCCCACATTAATAGTCCTACTGCACTTGCCTCCTCACAACAACTGTGCCTCGACAGATACTTGAAAAGGCTTAAATTGTGAACCTTTTTTGGATCTTTGAGTCATAGTAGCATATACCTCTTCTAATGCTATCATATAACCTTGTTAACAGTAAACAAAGAAATCTCATTTTACAAGAGTGCCACCTTAAAATCTCTACAAGATATGACACAGCATGACACACACTTTAAGATCATACTACAACCATATATACGTCACTCTCCTTTACACTAAACAGCTGTTACTTCATCAAATGTCAATATCATTGCGTTTAATTACTCAACAATGCACCTTCATTTACAATGGGTGAAGTACATGAATGAAAAAAATCGCAATTCCTCATAAATGATGAAAATGGCAACCCTCCTTGAAGAGACGATATCTCATCTAGTTGTAGAGCCGCTAAAACAGCCGTTATTTGCTGAATCAGCCATTATTTAGACCGTAATGTTAACTAAACTTTCGGCCGCTACAAACACGCTTGCTCGCCGGCGCGCCACCACCCCTTCCTGCTCTGCTTCTTCTCTTTCTCCCATTCTCCTATTTTATCACAATTATCCACATTACCCACCCTCCTCTTCTCCCTCTCGCGGTCCCACACGTCCCCTAAAATCAATCCAATAACAACAAATAGGCACAAAACATGAGAAAAAGGGAACTCACTGTGTGGTTGACATGGTGTTTGGCGTTTGTTCGCGTAAATAACTGGCGTGAGGAGGAAAGGGATCAAGCACGAGGTTCAACTACAAGTCCGGGAGGAGATCTGATTCTCTTATAGAGGTTCGGAATCTACTTGGC
>NW_028234407.1:29554548-29569548 GCF_977035675.1 Penaeus japonicus | reverse complement strand
CTCTCTCTCTCTCTCTCTCTCTCTCTCTCTCTCTCTCTCTCTCTCTCTCTCTCTCTCTCTCTCTCTCTCTCTCTCTCTCTCTCTCTCTCTCTCTCTCTCTCTCTCTCTCTCTCTCTCTCTCTCTCTCTCTCTCTCTCTCTCTCTCTCTCTCTCTCTCTCTCTCTCTCTCTCTCTCTCTCTCTCTCTCTCTCTCTCTCTCTCTCTCTCTCTCTCTCTCTCTCTCTCTCTCTCTCTCTCTCTCTCTCTCTCTCTCTCTCTCTCTCTCTCTCTCTCTCTCTCTCTCTCTCTCTCTCTCTCTCTCTCTCTCTCTCTCTCTCTCTCTCTCTCTCTCTCTCTCTCTCTCTCTCTCTCTCCCTCTCCCTATCTCTCTCCCTCTCTCTCTCTCTCTCTCTCTCTCTCTCTCTCTCTCTCTCTCTCTCTCTCTCTCTCTCTCTCTCTCTCTCTCTCTCTCTCTCTCTCTCTCTCTCTCTCTCTCTCTCTCTCTCTCTCTCTCTCTCTCTCTCTCTCTCTCTCTCTCTCTCTCTCTCTCTCTCTCTCTCTCTCTCTCTCTCTCTCTCTCTCTCTCTCTCTCTCTCTCTCTCTCTCTCTCTCTCTCTCTCTCTCTCTCTCTCTCTCTCTCTCTCTCTCTCTCTCTCTCTCTCTCTCTCTCTCTCTCTCTCTCTCTCTCTCTCTCTCTCTCTCTCTCTCTCTCTCTCTCTCTCTCTCTCTCTCTCTCTCTCTCTCTCTCTCTCTCTCTCTCTCTCTCTCTCTCTCTCTCTCTCTCTCTCTCTCTCTCTCTCTCTCTCTCTCTCTCTCTCTCTCTCTCTCTCTCTCTCTCTCTCTCTCTCTCTCTCTCTCTCTCTCTCTCTCTCTCTCTCTCTCTCTCTCTCTCTCTCTCTCTCTCTCTCTCTCTCTCTCTCTCTCTCTCTCTCTCTCTCTCTCTCTCTCTCTCTCTCTCTCTCTCTCTCTCTCTCTCTCTCTCTCTCTCTCTCTCTCTCTCTCTCTCTCTCTCTCTCTCTCTCTCTCTCTCTCTCTCTCTCTCTCTCTCTCTCTCTCTCTCTCTCTCTCTCTCTCTCTCTCTCTCTCTCTCTCTCTCTCTCTCTCTCTCTCTCTCTCTCTCTCTCTCTCTCTCTCTCTCTCTCTCTCTCTCTCTCTCTCTCTCTCTCTCTCTCTCTCTCTCTCTCTCTCTCTCTCTCTCTCTCTCTCTCTCTCTCTCTCTCTCTCTCTCTCTCTCTCTCTCTCTCTCTCTCTCTCTCTCTCTCTCTCTCTCTCTCTCTCTCTCTCTCTCTCTCTCTCTCTCTCTCTCTCTCTCTCTCTCTCTCTCTCTCTCTCTCTCTCTCTCTCTCTCTCTCTCTCTCTCTCTCTCTCTCTCTCTCTCTCTCTCTCTCTCTCTCTCTCTCTCTCTCTCTCTCTCTCTCTCTCTCTCTCTCTCTCTCTCTCTCTCTCTCTCTCTCTCTCTCTCTCTTTTTCTTTCTCTCCCATTTATTCATACTGTACACAGAATAAAACTATGCAACGTATTTTTTACAATGCTTTGAATTTACCACTAATTCCCTCTAAACAGAATACAGGCAGGTAAATCTGAAGTGTGTTCAGATTAATTACATTGATTAATTAATTACCACTACTATTAAAAGGAGGAGGAGAACGAAGGAGGAGGAGGAGAAGGAGAAGAAGATGGAGGAGGAGGAGATGGAGATGAAGGAGATGGAGAAAGAGATTGAGAAGGAGGAGATGGAGAAGAAGATGGAGGAGTAGAGGGAGATGGAGATGGAGGAGAAGGAGGAGAAGGAGAAGGAAAAGGAGGAGGAGGAGAAGGAGATGGAGAAGGAGAAGGAGTAGATGGAGATGGAGGAGGAGGAGGAGGAGAAGGAGAAGGAAAAGGAGGAGAAGGAGAAGGAAAAGGAGGAGGAGAAGGAGATGGAGAAGGAGGAGATAGAGATGGAGAAGGAGGAGATGGAGGAGAAGGAGGAGGAGAAGGAGGAGATAGAGATGGAGAAAAAGGAGATGGATAAGGAGGAGGAGGAGGAGAAGAAGATGGAGGAGGAGGAGGAGAAGAAGGAGGAGAAGGAGAAGAAGAAGGAAGGGGAGAAGGAGAAGGAGAAGAAGGAGAAGGAGGAGAAGGAGAAGAAGGAGAAGAAGAAGGAGGAGGAGAAGGAGAAGGAGAAGAAGGGGAAGAAGGAGAAGGAGAAAAAGAAGGAGGAGAAGGAGCAGGAGAAGCAGGAGGAGGAGGAGGAGAAGGAGGAGGAGGAGAGGGAGGAGGAGAAGAAGAAGGAGGAGGAGGAGAAGGAGAAGAAGAAGGAAAGGAGAAGTTGAAAAAGTAGGAGATGGAAAAGGAGAAGGAGAAGGAGAGGAAGGAGAAGGAGAAGAAGGAGGAGAAGAAGGAGAAGAAGGAGGAGAAGAAGGAGGAGAAGGAGAAGGAGGAGGAGAAGAAGGAGGAGGAGAAGAAGGAGGAGGAGAAGGAGAAGAAGGAGAAGAAGAAGGAAAGAAGTTGAAAAAGTAGGAGATGGAAAAGGAGAAGGAGAAGGAGAGGAAGGAGAAGGAGAAGAAGGAGAAGAAGGAGGAGAAGAAGGAGAAGAAGGAGGAGGAGGAGAAGGAGAAGAAGGAGAAGAAGAAGGAAAGAAGTTGAAAAAGTAGGAGATGGAAAAGGAGGAGAAGGAGAAGGAGAGGAAGGAGAAGGAGGAGGAGAGAAGAGAAGGAGGAGAAGGAGAAGGAGGAGAAGGAGGAGGAGGAGAAGAAGGAGGAGGAGAAGAAGGAGGAGGAGAGGGAGGAGGAGGAGGAGGAGAAGGAGAAGAAGGAGAAGAAGAAGGAAAGAAGTTGAAAAAGTAGGAGAGGAGAAACAGTATAAGAATTAGGCTTACAAAAAAAAATCTCCATATCTGCTGTAAACCTTATACAGAATGCAGATATACTTTAATAATATATTACATGTCAGTCAACACCTGAATATCTAGCTTGTCAATCTTCATTTGCTTACACTTCTTATTTAGTGATTATTTTCAAATTGACAATTCCCTTTTCTGGGTTTAGAAGATTTGTTATGTTCTTGGATTATTTCAACCAATGGTTTAAAACAAAAATTTAATTTATTTTTTGATAAAGAAAATGTTGATTCTATTGATCATAACCGTTTCATAGAGTGGGAGTTTTATAATCACATTAAGGACAGAAATTAATTACTGCAGGTATTGCAATGCCAGAAGTAGAAATTAAATGTCTCAAACATATAATGTTGACCAACTTCCCTTTCTTCCATTACGATGTTCACAACATATCCATGGATATAAATACTTCTGAACTCTTTGCTGTACAAGAGTGAGCGAGTGATTACAGATGTAGAAATTATATATATATATATAAATATAAATATATGTGTATATATATACACACACAAGGTACAATAGACTAGAGTTGAAAGACAAACTGAATGTTAACAGTTAAGTGATTTTAAAAGCAAAACCCCTCTTATGCTTGTCTACTGTGTCTTTACACACAACATTTTATGAGTAAATACAGTCCTTTGCACTGGGATACTTAAAAATCCTTTTTCAGAATTACTTAATTCCAAGAAAGGGAAAAAAAGTTGCAAATTTACAAAAAACATCATCTTACTACACCAATTAAAATTAATTTCTGTATCTAGATCAAATACACTATATCAAAAGTAGAGACTTTGAATAAATTCTTCATTTCACAGTAGACCACTTTTACTAACTTGTACACCTTGCTGTTTATTGTCTTTTCAGTACATTTATGTGAACTTCAATGCGTTTTACTTAAATCCATGCTTAATTTGTCAGCAGAAAGATAATTGTTTGGGGGTACTTTTTTTTTCAAATCTTTTGTTCTATACTTTGAGAATGCTAATTGGAATAATAAAGATTAAACTTTTTTTTATGTTTTATTTTGTATGTTAAGTACAATTGTTCTTTTTTTTTTTTGTTTTGTTTATCTTTTCAGTATAAGTAAAGCTATGGTCCAGAAATCTAGAAATCTAAAAATCCAGTCATAAGCTTGCCAGATAAATTGCCTGGTACCTGTATAACAAAGAACTATTTGGTAAGAATATCACTTATTCAAGAAAACGTTTAGCCATTATGCATGGGATTGTTTAGTTGGCCAATCAAAGCATACTTGCCGAATAGGTTCCTTTATCATTACTATTTTTTGTGACTGGAAAACTTAACATATTAATAGCCAGACATTTTGAACTATTTGAAAAATAAGGATTAAGAATATATTTAATAATAACATCATGCAATCAAAATTTAAATATAGTATGCATAATATAAAAAAATACATTTACAATTTGAAAATGTGAACTGTTTGGTTATTCCCGTCATATACTCATAAACCAATGTGAAGAAAAGCCTTATCCACTGTATTAATAGAAATCAAAATTTGAACGAGAACCTTTTCAATTCTTAGAATGTCAAAATCATCAATTATGTTTACTAAATAACTCCCCAAATAGAGAATATTTTCAAGACAAAGACATCCCAAGGAAAATCTGTATGCACTTGGGACGTACCTTTTAAAAATACAAGTTCATTCTTTATCATATATATCATTCTTTCAAGAAAAAGGATGACATGGACTTGGAAATATCTCATGTCATTCATCATTCTCATCAATTAATTCTAAGAAGCATTTTACCATTCTCACCCCAATCTACTTTCTTATAAGGTATTGGGCCAAGGAACATGCATGCTTATTCCTCCTAGGTTAGAAATAAAATAACCGACATTTACACAATCATTTTACTTCACTGCTTCTCACAATATGTATGAAATATTAAAATTTTTTGCTATCCACAAATAATATAAAACAAAAAGACAAAATTGGGTTATATTTAGAATGTATTGAATGAGTAACACATAGAACTCACAGAGTCTATTTTGGTTCACAGCAATAAGGATGTCCAGCTGCATCTATTACAAGAATACTTGAACGATACATACTAATTGTGAAACATAACCCTTGTCAAGAATTTTAATTTTATGTCTTTCCTTCCTCCTAAATGGGAATTGTAAGGATCAGAAAAAAATGTACTAACATTCATGACTTTTACAATACTTTCAAAAGAAAAAATAAAAAGAAAAAAGTAATAAAAAAAAAGGAGAGTAATCTTCATTCTCTTGTTAACATATTAGATGCGTTAACACCCGAATCTCAAAAGCTACGCAGAAACTCAAGTTCTCTCATGCCTGGTCTTGAGATAGGCCTGAAGTTGCATACCGCTGCTGCACAATTCACTTTGGGAAATTACCCCTGGGCAAATAAAAACAAAAAACATACATATATAAAAAGAAAGAAAAAATTTAATAGTCATTTTCAGACTCTTGCATGATAATACATTGTACGAGACTTGCGGAAATTCCATCTAAAAACGTCTGCGCACATTGCCTGGTCTGTGCGAAATTCTCAGCCAGAAAATAAAGGTACACTGTGTGGCGAAAAATAAACTTCCTTAACCTAACGATGTCTTATTCCTATGATCGCGGGAATGTGTTGCATCAATGGCCGCCGGTCTGCTCCTGGTACACTTCAATTACATCGTCATTCTCCATTTCCAGCTATAAAAGAAAAAGAAAAAAATGGTTAAGACACAATGAAACTGATTACCAGCAGATGAGAGAGGAAGATGGGAAGAAATGGAAGACTTCTTCCTGAGCAAAATCAAAGAACCTTTCAGAGGTGCTTAGACATTAAACTGTGTTTAATAAAGACCTAAAGACTCCAAGAAAGAAAAAGGTATGACAAAATATTGAGGACTTTATGGTCCTCATCAATGAGAAAAGTGTAACTGCATGTTAGAATACAGTAATTATAAACTACTTTAACAGTGTTACACACTGATACTAGCACTGCAATGTCTAGATAAAAGATTCAACACTTGGTATGACCTTGAGTAAAATTGAAAATTCTAAAATAATAAGCCTAGTCTAAATTCATTTTTATGCCAACAACAAAGACAACTCAGTAAACCATGACCAGTTAAAGCTTGTTTACTTTGAAATGTATCTAATCTCATCTACATTTTTTCTCCATTATAAACATTCTGGAGATCCTTCTGATTCCCATTTACATCATTTCCAGTAAAAAATGCACATGCACGTGCATGTGCACACACGTGCACACACACACAAATGATTGCAGCAACTGAATTTAGAGTAAAACCAATAGAATTGTAAAAGATTTTTATTATCTAAAACAGGAAGAACAATTAGAAGACATGGAGGAAGTATTGGCGAAAGGATGAGGATAAAAATAAGGAGACAGCATGAAGACAAAGAGGAGGAGGAGTAGTCAGATCACCAAAGGGAGAGAAGATAAAGAAAATTAAAATCTGAATAAGTTAACAATCAGCAGAATCAGGATAGACAGCATGGATATGATTATAAAAGCAAGACAAATGAAAAGGGAGATGCAGCTTCTCATAACAAAAAAGAAACAAAAAAATAATAATAAATGTATGGTTGAAATCATAAAAAAGTACAATGTATAATAATATAAAGTTATATCAAGACCCTCATCCCTAAATCTAAAATACTTACAGCTTTGGGCGTTTCTTCGTCATTAATGCGCCGTCCATCAAAGAGGAAACGCAGTGATGCTACAGGGACTCCCACCCGCTCACTGTACGACTTCTTTAACTTGCCCATCTGTGTGGTCATCTTCACTCGGAAGTGGATCTCATTGGAGTCCTGCGGGTGGGGAGGTTTTAGAAAGGTCAGTCGGAAAAGATTACAAAGATGACAAGGGAAAATTCATATCTACAAACTGAGAAAATGATACTGAATGTCATGCTAATGTATATAAAGTGGAAAAAAGTAGATACAGATTATACATAAACCAACATATGCCTATGAAATTAAAGAGAATTGAATATGAAAATAATATTTCTGGAATCTACAGGTCAAAATATTAATTATACTACCTAAAAACAAATAATTTTCTGCCTTCCTCTGGAATATTGGTCCTAGTTACATTCATCTTCACTTGAGCATGGCATATTAGTATCCATGTCCTTTAGAGGTCAAATAAATCAAAACTCATTTATGACCCAACTTGTTTCACAGGATTGGATCGCTTTTATAATGCCCTTTCCCTGTGATTATGCTATTTATTCCTGCATTTGCATAACTAGGACATTATACAAAATATTATTCAGTATCACTTTGCTAATATATCATATATAGAACTCTCATACCATACCCTAAGTTTAGAAAAAAATAAAATAAAACACATGTACCATCTTAACCCTATGATGACGGTGCGTCACACCCGTGTGACACAGCTAAATTTGCGATTCCGGGGCGTCATGCCAGTGTGAAGTTTCCAATGCAATATTGCAATGGCCCGGCGTAGGGATTTTCACTTAGCGCGTGCCCCGTCGGGAAAGGGTTAAGATACCCTGCCTAGGCTGAACATCTTTAGATGTGACCTGTACTAGGGTTTATAAACTATTTTCATTTTCTATGTGAAAAGTGAATCCTCTTTATGACAATGACCACAAGCTATTCCTTGTTGTAAGTTCTTTCCTTTGGCCACTCTAATTTCTTACTGCACTTAAAGGAAGGACGAAAGGAGAAATAACCTCAACACGCCAATTGATGAAATCACATGTAAGCACACATGACCAATTATGTTGAAAATATTTTCTTTTCCATCTTACCTATGCAACTTTTCTCCCTCCCTAAATGGATTATATAAGGGAACCAATGAATATTCTGCTTACAATGAAAACTTGGAAACATGTTATTACTATATGGCATCTATTCAGGACACAAAAATCAATGGATGACATCTACATATTCTGCCATGGTGTGGGTTGTTTTCAAATTCGAGATGGCACCTAAATATGAGCTCATAATGGCGGTCTCTCTTGCTTTTGCTCTCTCCTTCACTTTAAATAATCATGGAGTTTTATGTCTCAGGTAGCAGTAGATATGAAGATACAGTGACTTTGTTGCTGATCTGGCTAGTGTTTTCAGATTATTTCATATTTTTCATAATAAATTGTTTTACTAGTAATAATCTTTATAATATATCTTCAATATCTTTCAAGACAATTATGAAAAATATATCTAACACTGAATACCTAAAACCACAAACACAAAACAAACATCTTTCAGAAATACTTACAAGTCAAAGACTTGTGTCTCAATAGACAGGTAAGCTTCATCACATTTACCAAATAAACCTTACTTTTATTTAAATCATAAAATTGGTAAAGCATAAGCTGTATCTGAACTCGTTGTTTTCTATGGTCCATCCAAGCACAGGCCACAGTAACTAGGCCTGATGTCAACATAAGGAACACCCTTAGAAACTCTCTTTTTGTGACTTGTCTCTTCAAGTAAGGGAAGGATATGATTGCAATAAATTTAAAAATGTGATAGCATACACAAATTCTCAATACAAACCATACAAATCCAATCACACTTTATTCTAAGGACTATGCACACCACTTCAAGTTGTGTATATTTCCTTCATTATGCAGGTTGAGCAGATTACATTAGTGCGGGAAGTTAGTTATCAGTATAGAAAAGGGAATGAGAATATGATAATGATATATGCTGATGGACTGAAAAGCAACTAACTTACACTGCCTAAACCATTCAAAACAAAGAGAAATACTTTGACGCAAATCTAGATAATTTTTATCATGTAAAGAAATTGCAATTACTGTTAATGGTGAATTGCAGTTTAAGTGTAAATAACCCGGGTGAAGAGGCTTATCCATCAATCGAATGTTGATAATGTAAAAGTGATTTATTTCCTCAACCTGGATTTATTTTTAAGTCATACATCTTCCCTTGTTTTAATTAAATAAAATAGAAAATAGGAAAACATATAAGCATATAATGCTTTGCAATTATTTTTTTATCAAAATATTACAAATTAAACAAGAAAAAGAAAAATCTAATAAAAAATTACTAACATAAAAAAGCAAACTAATAAACAAATAACCACTCTTACAGGTGCAAGTCAGCTGACAACTCGACAGGCAACTTTCCACACATGGTTAATGCAGGGTATGATGTAAGACATCTATTTATAATCTGTGAGTTTGTCCTCTTCACAGAAAACATCACCACCCACAGGTGTGGTATATCAATACCAAGAATGGATCTCTTATATGTAAGATTACTTGAACTATGACAATTTGAGGGTTATGAGAATATAAAGAAAAAAATGGAGACCAATATACAAACCAATTAGCAAAGAAAGATATGATATTAGACTTAATCTCAAAGAATAAGACATTAATAAGGAAACATTGAAAAATATCTGGGAGCAGTTTTCTCCAGCAATCTGGTTCTTGGGGAAGGAGAGAGAGAGGGAGAGAGAAAAAAAGAAAAATAAAAAAAAAAAATAAAAAAGAGGAAAAGAGACTGTTATTGAATGTAAAAGGTTAAAAGGATCCTCAACCACCTTGCCATCCACCCAAAAATGCAGAAAGCCAGAGTCCTGTGCTCAAAATTTTTGATAGGAGCATCTGGAATAACTGCAATACATTTGGGTTAGAGAGCTTAAGAGATGATTGCAAAATCAAAGGATAATCCACAACAAATGAAATAACCTAAAGGCAGTGCAGTCTTCCAGGATATCTTATGTTATCCATGAACCTTCCTGGATATAATTGGTGCTACTTTAGTTTATATTGTGTAGAGGTATTCCATCTCCCTCTCTCATGCAAAAGTAATGGTAACAGTTTTACCACAAGCACTTGGCTCCTTCCTTACTCCTTAACCCATTCACGACGGGGGCATTCCAGCCTTGCATGTCACAATGCCGGGGATTTCGAACGCATAGGCCTAAATCAGTTAAATAAGCGACGCCATATCACGTCCCCAGCGAACAGGCCTAATATGCGCGGTACAGTGTTGTACCACCCGTCACGAGAGGGTTAAATAATCTAGATGCAAAACAGAGTAGTTTCAGTCAGGCTTCATTATTGTGGTTTTGCTAAGCACTCATATTTGCATTAGAAGTTGAAATAAGATATCAGTGACTTTCACAGTGCTGATATCTTAGTAAGGGTTAATGGACCTTCCAGATCACCAACTATTAATACTGATATGCAGCATGCATGTTCCTCTGGCTTATACATTGTTTCATTTTCTTTCATTGTGTTTTCTTATGCTTGTTACCTATTATTTGGGAATTTTTAAACTAACATCACCCAAGCCTAATGTCACCTACAACTTTGTTGTCCCTAGATTAAAAAAACAAAACAAATTTTGCCAAAAGCTGTATAGTTTCTCATGTACAAACCATGTTGTTCATACCATGTACAGAGTTTATTATCTGACTGAATAAAAAAAAAAAAAAAATAAATAAATAAAATTCCACAGGTATTTTTACAAGTATACAACTTCCTATCAATTATGTAGTATTAAACTTTCATCACAAGTAATTTCTATTATCTATCAGATAAATCTTTACACAAAATGTAAATATGGGTTCAGTCATGATGTCATCGCTTAACCCATCCACGACGGAGGAATTCTAGCCTTGAATGTCCCAATGCCGGGGCGTTCGAATTATTAGGCCTAAATCAATTGAATGGCTGGCACAATACTGTGCCGCCCGGCCACTGGGCTTTTGAATGTGCGGTACAGTACTGTACCACCCGTCCAGTGTGGGTTAACCCATTCGCGTTGGGGCAATTCCGGCTTTGAATGGTCGTAATGCCGGGGTTTTCAAACGCATAAGCCTAACGCCTCGAGATTCTCAGGCACACAAGCCATGATCCTAGGCTACCCGTTTGCTCACCCTGAGCACAGGCCTTGCCCAGATATCTCGTCACCGACATCTGACACAAAAACCACGAAACGTGTCAGTATGTCATCCAGCGCGAATGGGTTAACAATATATTCACTTCTATCAACACCATATCTGACCTGAAAAGTCTCCATTTTGTGTACTTTTAAGTCTTCATTTGCAGTGGCTTTTTTGTATATATTTCTAAATCATATATTAACTGTATATTGGTCAAAAGATAATTTGAAAACATGTCATTGATGTCAAAGTAATACTCAACCCTTCAAGTCCTATTCACCCCCATTACGGGTCACTGTGTCCAGTACAGTCCTATCTGCCATCATTGTATGCAAGTTGTAGAAAAAAGAGGCTCCTTTCTTTCATTGCCCCTTTTCATTATCAAAGAGTTTATGAATTGTTAATATATCTGGTACTATTTGGTAAGTTTCCTCCAGTCATACCCACATCAGTACCACGTCCCCATACCCCACGCAGGATGCCCTAACAATCATACTGTTATGCTTCCTCCCTCTTTTTATTGTGAATAGAACATAATGTGTGAGTAATAGCATATCTGGTCCTATATGGCATAGTTCATCCTTTTCTCTCCCTCATTCACACACCATACTCTTTATTATGTTTCACAGTCAATCTCATATCTGTTGACTATATATACACACTACAATATTTGGATACTTATGGTAATTTATTTCCATTTCTAGTTGTAAGTAAGTATTTTCCAGTGTGTAAAATCAACCTCTTTAAATAAAGACCTAAACAGGGGTTAACAAGTTTAATTTGTTTAATAAAGATTTGAAATGTGTATGATTCCCTTTGTTGTTTGTTTTTATGATGTTTGAATGTTTTATTTTTATAAAACTATTGCTTCATTTAGTATTAGTAGACTGATGCTCAACTATAAACACATGCAAACATTACACCAATGGTTCTCTTGCAGTATAAAAAGAGATGACACAGGAAAAAACAAACCTGCAAGAAACATTTTACTTGTAGGACCATAATGAAATGAAGTATTATATGTATAACAGTATTTTTTTGTAGATTATAAGTACTTTTGGCCATTCATATAACATTTACTTACTGATTGTACTGATTAATACGATGCCTATATTTGTTGAGTAGACACTGACAAATGTCCATTGATATAAATTTAAAAGTGTTATCTACCAATTACAACCCACAATTTCCTGGGATAATTCAAGCTCTCCCCAGCCCTCAAGTTCCTATCAATGGGTAGTGCTAACCAATACCACTACAGATGCATAGCAGACACAAATTAATCTATCCTCCTTTGATTACACTGCATTACCAGACTTTGAGGCAATATGAATTGCTTGGTTTTTAATACTGGCTTTAAACTCAGAGCATACAGCTTAACCCTTAAAACCACAGTTGGGGGGACGGACATGCCTGTCTCACACCCGCATCTTGGGAATGATTTTTCAAGTTTCCCCAAGGCTAATTTTGGTCCTTGGCCTTTCAAGAGCTCAAATTTCCATACCAGAAAACTTAAATTTCACTGCCGTATATCAAATACGGTTGAGTATCAAAGTTGAAAAATCAATCTTGCTCATTCCTCATAGTTGAAAAAGTTTTTCCAGTTACACCTCACATAGGAAGGAAAATGGGAATAAGCTTCTGTGCCTGTAAAACACCAACCTATAAACCATACAAGCATTTAAAACAGAAAACAATGAAATATCCATTGGATTTATAAATAATAAAATGACAATAACATACCACAAGGCTGAGGGAGAATGCCTAATATGGACAAAGGGAGATATAGTGGATGTGGCTGTAAAAAACAAATATAAACCATGCAAATAAAAAATGATGTAATAAAGAGCATGTTTTGTCATAGAATACAATGAGATGTTCATTTTGACATATAAATAGTAAAGAGAAAATAATATATATAAATCCAACTATACTATATGTTATGGGTGAGATGAAAAGACTGATGGCGGAGGATGGGGGGGGTCCGCATGAAATAAGGTAG
Source organism: Penaeus japonicus (assembly GCF_977035675.1). NCBI lineage: Eukaryota > Metazoa > Arthropoda > Malacostraca > Decapoda > Penaeidae > Penaeus > Penaeus japonicus. The sequence goes on along the minus strand of NW_028234407.1, from coordinate 29,556,776 downwards.
AAAACAATAGACTTACGATATCCCACTCACTACGTTTCGGTCACAAGAAAGAAAAAAAGAGACAGGGAACAAGACTCTCTGACTGGCTGAGGGAGAGGAGGGCCTTCAGTGGCCATAGTGATACGGGACTGATACAGTGGGTATGGCTTGAGGAGATTTGCCAAACACTACAGATATAAGTTAACACTATATGCCCCATTCATAATAAAAAATAGAAGAAAAAGTCCTGCCAGTTTTATTTATTGACCTACCAAACAATTTTATGTTCTGTTCATCTATAAACAATTAACGACAAGAGATACACATTGACATTGAATCTAAAAGGTCCATTACTAAATAAAGAACCAGTCCAAGCAGGGGCTAACCTAGATCTTAATCTAATATTGTAAAAATCCAAAAACAGCACCCTAAAAAATGACGCCAAAAATAGCTTCATATCATGGCATAAGCATAAAGTCAACTGTGATTGCTCTGCACAAAAACCTATGTGGATTAGTAAATTGTTAAGTAACCACATCACATCTTTTGCCTTTTCGTTTTACAGCAGACAGAAATACACCACATTTGCTGTAATTTGTAGCTCCCCCATCTAAAGACCCTGGTCCCTCAAAGCCTATTGGCTATGGAAGTAGGGGCTGCTATTTTGGAAGCTAAAGATTTGTCAAAATAAACAGCTGAATAAAGCAGTCAAAATATATTTTGTCAGTGTAAGAATCATTGTTATAATGGAAATCTATACCTTGCTAGAATAAGTGCAGCATACCTCATATAATAAAGAGGGTATATTTTCCGAGTAGAGCAATGTTGTTAATTACCATGATATTGGTATCGACAAATTGCATTCACTCTCTACTACTCATGTATATGGGATAATACTTGCTATACTCCTTAAAATGGGTCTTGAAAGTAGGGGAAGACATGTAGTAGATCAGGTTTTTCAACCTTTATCCTGTATTGATGTCATTTTGTTCTACCTGATGTACACCAATTTGGAAAACAGCAATATCAGAAAAAAAATTCAAGGATCTTACGTTTGTCTATAAAAGCCAATGAGAGCTACCTTTAGATCGGCTGGTCAATTATGGTGCCTTTATGTGCCTTATTGTTCGCGAATCTACAGGTTTCAATTTTGTGAGAGTCTTAAGTTGGTTATTGTATCGTGAAGTTACGTGTAAGTATCAGTTCTAGTGCATAATATACCTAAAAAATTCCCGCCAACACTCAATTTGTGACAAAGCATGGGCAACCGCAATCACTGTAGAGGATAAACCACGCCGATAGGTAAATTATCAAGAAACTACATAATTGTATTTTCTATGACAGATATAAGGTGGAACTAAGGCATATTTCTGGTATACATCAATGTGAATTCTTCATATATTTCTGCTCAGGGGTCAGACTCATGGATCATAATAGTATAAAATAACTATAACTTAGTGGTAAAGGGCAAAAGAAATCCATCGGTTCCACTATCCTATTTAATAGTGGCACCAGTTGGACAATATTCCAGAGCTACATCTAAGAAAGAAAGAAAGAAAAAAAGGCACCCTTCGGAAAACACACAAAACTCTTCAAAAGCTCAAATTCTATTGTCATTCACACCATAGCACCATGTTGCTCTTGCAGGAAAATCTAACAGTATCACATCCTGTTTTCCTGGGAGTCTCTCAAGGAAAAAAGTCTTCCAAATCTCTTGGATCAAGTTTATAATAAATGATACAAAATTCATGAAAATAAATCATCCCTTATAATAATGCTTCCTTTATATATTAAAGCCAATAATAATAAGATACGAGATAAACAAATACGAAAACAGGAGGTAGGCCTATCTTGATGCTGTCAATCACGACTGAAAAAAAAATCAAACTCAATACTTACACACAACACTTTCACAAAAAGAGATGAATAATATTGAAACTAACGCTTATGAAAGCCTTCAAAACCTACATATACATTATTCACCTCCCTACATCACACAACAAAGGGGAGTCCAATTTCAAAATGAAACACGAACACACCCGGTAAAAGACGTACATTAATGGCTTAAACAACGGATAAACCCCATAGAATTCATTATGAAACCTTACACAATCACTTGCATATTCTAAAATAGCTAATGATTACGAAAACAAGACGAAAGAGACTAAAATAAGGGTACATTACCTGTCCTACAACTTTAAGTTTGATGTATTCGTTTCCTTCCCCCTCTGGCTTGGCGTCCTGCGGGA
>NW_028234407.1:29547048-29549548 GCF_977035675.1 Penaeus japonicus | reverse complement strand
CTATATATATATATATATATATATATATATATATATATATATATATATATATATGTATATATATTTGTATATATATGCATATATATATATATATATATATATATATATATATATATATATATATATATATATATATATATTGTGTGTGTGTGTATATATATATATGCATATATATATATATACATATATATATATATATACATATATATATATGTATATATATACATATGTATACATAAATATGTATATATGTATATATATATTTATTTATATATGATATTGATGTAAGGAGTGAATTATGAAACTCAAAAACCACGATTCGAAATGGTAGTTGTTTTTATGTTTATTTTCATTCCTACGCAAAAGAAAAGGATAGACTTGATTACTTAGCAAGGGGTAGATAGAGGTAGATAAAAAAAAGAGAAAAAAGGGTGAAAGAAAGGAAGTAATGGATAGAACAGATATCAAAACAACAGAATACACACACAAGTATGGGTGTTCCCGAAGCAAACCAAGTGCCTCAAATGCGTATGACTCATTAATGTTGTTGATTAGGAAGACAATCGCCGGCACTCTCCAATTACACTTTGACACTCTCCGACATTCACTGACGCTCTCTAACACTTTGCAACAGTCTCTGATACTCTCTGAAACTTTATGATACTCCACAGCACTCACGTAACACTGGTTAACAGTTAGTAACACCCTAACGTTCTCAAATACTCAATGGCACTGGTTTACACGATCTGACACCCTTCACCACTCTAACATCTTCTGACACTCTAAGAGCACCTTTGACACTGTATCGCTATCGGACAAAAGCGCATACTCTCTAACATTCATTAACATTCACTGAGACTCTAATTCACATTGACACTCACCAAGGGCGTCTTCGGTAATGATAACAAATGCTAACATTTGTTACACACTGTTAATAATAATTAATGATTTAACGTAAGAGCTCGATTTACTTTCAGGTCCGCTCAGACATGTAAACAGTACAAATAATTAAAGTTATTTAGTTTTCGTCATATATTATATTAGGGATATATGAAATAGTTTACCCGTAAAACACACTATTCGAAGAAAACAAATGCGTTTCGATGTATTCATAGAAAAACGTACAATTTGTAGGAGAGACTTTTTCTTTATGATAATTTAGTCTTGGTATTAAATAGACACATATAGAAAGGTGTACTAAAGTAAAGAAACACAAACCCCAAAAAATGATTATAAGATAATATTTAAGGTAAATATTCAGAATATCGCCGCGCCGCTTAATACCACGATATTAAAGTCGATGAATTCATCTCACTCACTGCTATTCAGTTATAGGGAGTATGACCCGTGATTCGGCCCCTATAACCCGCAATATTGGTCCCTATAGAAGAGGAGGACATGAAGGAGACCAGGGAAATTGAAAGGAATCCATCGTTACCAGATTGGTTGTAATTAGCGACGAGGTAATTTTCTGAATAATTACCGCATTTAGCTGCACAGGATCCAGAAATTACAATATTATAGCGAAATATTAATGGCAACAGAAGTACTAATCATAAAAAAAAACAATTAAAGGTAATGATTTATCATAAATTTTAATGTACCAACAATAATAATAATGAAGATGAGAATGAGGATGATGATAATAATAATAACAATAATGATTAATATAATAATGATAGTGATGATGGTAATGATAATGATAATACAATAATAATAGCAATAAAATTAACAGCAACACTCACAATAATGATTATAATAATGCTAACAATATTAACAATAGCTATATATTAAAATCAATGATTATGATAATGATAATAATACTGATAAAGGATAATGATGACAATTTTGATGCTGTAATAATCATGATAATGATTGCAACAATGGTAATTATGATGATAATTATACTAGCAATGACAGTGTTAATGATCATAATACAACAGCAACAGTGATAACACTAAGGATAATAATAATAGTAATGATAATGATAGTGATGATAATACATCACCTATTGTACATAACGATTATCATTATATATCCGGACAGGTTGTATAAAAGTAAATAACTGAAAAGAAAATTTAACAATGTCTAATTTCGCCGACTCTGTGTTTCTTTGACCGTGTCAATAGTTTCATAGTAAATTAAAACACCTTCAAATAATCTCTGCTCCAGACAATCTTATTTATCTATCTGATGGCAGGTCCCAACAAAATATTCAAATCCCTAGGCAAGCATTACAACAAACGTTTCACACTCCTTCGGTTCTCAGTAAGATTTAATATAAGCTCCCACAAGAATTTCTTATAGCATGCATTCTCGTACAACCACGGCGAAGAATCTGCTTCGCAAACCTCTCTTATATTTATACTTTCTGATGGCGGTAAGATGCCATTCGGTACACATCCATCTAGCTCTTTTTGAATTGCAATTCTGACCGCCCATTAGAGATGTTTTACCCTGCAATGTTGCCAAAGGTGTCTAGAGATTAGAGCCTTTAGAG
>NW_028234407.1:29537048-29542048 GCF_977035675.1 Penaeus japonicus | reverse complement strand
ACACACAATATTGTATTATAAATCCTAGACTCCACATTTAGCCCTCAAATTAGGAATTATAGATCCAGCACATTTCGCGCCAGCCATTAATTTTCGCCCACTCACTTGAAGCTTAAAATAGCGCGAATTCTTTATGTCGACATTTCCGGAATTAGTTGAATAAGGATTTCTTTTTGTTCCTGTTGCATATATATATATATATGTATACTCGGGGGTATGGCATTTATTAGTTTATTTGATTATTAATTATGACATTTTCTTTTGTTAATGAAGTGTGGCTTACGAATCTCTCTTTTCTTTTCTTTTCTCTCTCTCTCTCTCTCTCTCTCTCTCTCTCTCTCTCTCTCTCTCTCTCTCTCTCTCTCTCTCTCTCTCTCTCTCTCTCTCTCTCTCTCTCTCTCTCTCTCTCTCCTCCTCCCGCCTACACCTTTGCCTTGCAGAATTTACTGTAGTTATGAGAACAATGACCCCCCACTCTGGTCATTATGCTTAATTCAACATACCTGTAGCATGTTACACAGTAGTGCATTGACGCTGCAACAACATTTTCATCATTATGTTGTATCATGCATTATGTTGGTGGGTCGCAGTGTGCCTTTGAATATTTCCATATGAAGAGAATTTTGATTTTACTCGAAACGCCGTCCATTATTTTTTTTTCTCTCTCCTCCTTACACCTTATATATATATATATATATATATATATATATATATATATATATATATATATATGAATAATATATATATATTTATATTTATATATATATATATATATATATATATATATATATACTTCTTTTTTTTCGATTTTTCGGAATAAAAAGATGAAGGAAAATTGATGATGATGAATTTATCATGAGGATGGCAATGATATTGAGAATTATAATGATAACGATTATGGTGATAATGGTGATGGTGATAACCATAAGGATGATATTCAATGATGAGGATAATGATAGTAATAATTTTTAGTAATAATAGTAATGATGAGGATATTGATGATGATCATCATCATCATTATAATAGTAATGACAATTTTAATGGTAGTGACGATGGTGATGATGAAAACAATAACAAAGATTATAGTAATGATGATGATAATAACAAGAATGATGATTTTATTATAGTCCTAATTATTATAATACTAATGACGGTAATGATAATTATTAAAATGATACATAATACAAATAATACTGGCATTAATGATAATGAAAATAACGATGATACTAATTGCTATGACAGTGCTGATAATAATTATTGTAATGGTCATAACAAGAATGGCAAGGAGGAGGAGGAGGAGGAGGATGGAGGAACATGAAAAGGAAGAGGGAGGAAGAAGAAGAGCGGAAGGAGTAATAGATGAAGGAAGAGAAAAAAAGGAAAAGGAGGAGGAGGAAGACGAAGAATGAGAAATACGAGAAGAGACGATGAAGAAGGAAACGGATTAACAGCAACAAGAAGAAAAACGATTTTTTTTCTCTCTCTCTCTTTCAATCCCCGTCTCTCTCTATCTCTATCACTATCTCCCTTCCTCCCTCCCCCTTCCCCCCTCTCTTCATTACTCGCTTTTTCAACCCCCAGCCTCTCTCTCTCTATCTCCCTCCTTCCCTCCCTCCCTCCCTCCCCCCGCCCCCTCTCTCTCTTTATGTCTGTCTCAGTAAACAAAAGCAAAGAAACGTGAATACTGCCAATAAGCATACGTTATAATCATCTCGATAATCATACGATCAATATAATAACAATTAATCACCAAATGAGCATCTGAAATTAAGAGAACTGCATGCATCATTTGCATTCTCCATTCTGCCAACAGACATTCCAGAGACTTTATTTTCCAATGTATTTAAAAACAACAATCTTGAAAGGGTTCCGGTAATGAGATTTGGGATAACCCGATGCTCTCTCGCGGTAAATATGATTTCAAATGCTCTTTAAGGGAATTCGTTTCGTAGATTTTTGGTTTTGTAATGTGACGCATGCTATTGTTATCATTATCATTATTATTATAAGGGTTACTATTAGTATTATTGTCATTGTTATTATTATTAGTATCATAATAGTTATTGCACCTATTTTTTTTTGTTTTGTTTATCGTTATTATTGTCGTTATCATCGTTATTATGATTATAATCAATGTTGGTAATATTATCATTATATCAGCATTGTTGCTATTATTATCATCATTTTTTTTGTGATTATGATGATTATTATTGTTATCATTATTACCATTGTTATTATGAATGTAATTATTATTTATTTACAGGGAATATTATCTGTACCATATTTGCAATAGTTATTTGCTTCACAGTCAAATCGTTATAGCTTCTGTAATTTTTCTAAAGTTAGCATATTTCTGCACACTACTTTTACACAATAGTATAGAATTCCTTTCACTCTGTATTGTATAAGCTTTAACACTCTGATATGAAGATAATTTTATATTTTCAACAAACAAAATAATCATAATAATCACCTGTATTATGCATGTTGCGAATTGCACGATGTATGTCTTTATGTCTACTCTCTCTCTCTCTCTCTCTCTCTCTCTCTCTCTCTCTCTCTCTCTCTCTCTCTCTCTCTCTCTCTCTCTCTCTCTCTCTCTCTCTCTCTCTCTCGCTTTTACGCTCTACGAGTATGCGTGCGTGTGTGTGTGTGTGTATGTATGTATGTATGTGTGTGTGTGTGTGTGTGAGTGTGTGTGTGTGTGTGTGTGTGTGTGTGTGTGTGTGTGTGTGTGTGTATGTAAATACACACGCGGACCCAAAAAAGCTACCAGACAGACCGGGAGGAGGAGGGGGAGGGTGCCCCTTCCTTACCCCTCCCTCTGCACGGAGCAATAACATTAAGAACCAAAAGTCGCACTTGACAGGAGGAACGCCGCGTGAAAATGTTTTGCTGCTTGTTTTACGCCAGGAAGAAGAGGAGGAATGAGGAGGAGGGGGAGGAGGAGGAGAAGAAGAAGATGAAGAAGAAGAAGAAGAAGAGGAGGAGGAAGAAGAGGAAAAAGAAGGAGAAGGAGAAAGAGAAGAAGAAGAAGAAGAAGGTGGGTGGAGAAAGAAGTAGGCGGGAGAAAGGAGGAGAGAGGAGGGAGGAGGAGAAGGGTCGTAGAATCGAGAGAGGGGGGTATTAGGTGGACTAAAAGGAGGAAGGAAGAGGAAGAGGAGGAAAAAATGAAAGAGGAGGCTGGAGGAGAAAAGGGAGAGAATGAAAAAAAGGAGGAAAATAGAAGGACATTATAGAGAAGTCTCAGAAAGAGGAGAGGAGTAGACAAGGATGAACAAGATAAAGAAGAAACAGTTGAGGAGGAAGAAGAGAGAAGAAGAACACTAAAGCTAAGGTCTCACTAGTAACTTGTAGAAGGGGATCCCTCAATACACGGAGACACCGTTTCTCCCGCTAGGCGAGGATCTGGTCACACTCCTCCCCAAGAAAGAACCATCTTCCCGTTCAGAGGCTAATTGTATCCATGAGCGATTTTTAAAAAAAGCTTCTGCTTTTATAATCCTTGTTCCTGGTGTTCCAAAGAGGCACTTTCTCCAGAGAAACATAGATAATTTCGTTGTTTCAGTCCTGAATGTTTATGTTTACGCTCGAGCGTCGATGGTCAAGTGAAGATTCCGTCAGTAATCTAATTATTCTAATAAACAATGATTATTTTTTTGGCATTATTAAGTATTTGTTAAATTCATATATTTTTTTATGAACTGGTTATAGTATTCAGTATTAAGGTTAACACCAATTATAAAAGGCAACATAGTTTTTGTTTTGATTTTATTTCCCCCTATAGATGGGGGACGTTTTCCCCATTCGCATGAGAATCCCCTGCTACATGAGACTGGTGTGACCAAGGCTTAAGAAATAAGTGAGGAAGAAGAAATGGAGGAGGGGGAAGAGTAGGAGCAGGAGGAGTAACAAGAAGAGGAGGAGGTAGGAGGGAGAAAAGGAGTAGTAGTAGTAAGAGGAGATCAACACTAGGAACAAAAAGAAGAAGAAAAAGGAAGAAGAGAAGAACAAGAACCAAAAGGAGAACAAACAACAAAAAGAAGAAGAAGAAAAAGGAGAAGAAGAAGGAGAAGAGGAGGAGGAGGAGGATTTATACCTGCGTAGGAAGACATTGATTTTCCGTGTTGCACTCCAGGCCTTCAAGGTCGAGTGATAGACGAGGTTGGGATTAAAAGGAGGATTTATTTGTGATATTCTAACGGATTCAGTATTATTGTTTTTCTAATTTGCTCTATTGGCGATTTAGTCATATGTTTTTCCTTTTCTTTTTTTGGTGTTTGATGAGCGTTTTTTTGTATTGAATTAATGAGAGAGAAAGCGAAATAAGAATTTTTTTTTTCATTTAATGAATTTATTATCCATTTCCGTACTTATTTTGATATGTAGGAAAGAGAAAGAGAAAAAGAAAAAGGAAAAGGGGAAGTAGAAGAATAAAGGTAAATGAATGGCGTGGAAACGAAACTACAAACTAATGTACCACAGGCCGTTTGTTCACGAAGCCATGTTTGCTCGTGGAGATTGTTTCTGAAGTAAAAAGGAGAATTTTATGCCCGGCAAATGGATGAAAATTGATGCGGAAATTGAATTAAAAAAAAAAAAAGCCGAGACTAAACTTTCTTTAAGAATCGGTATGAGAGAAATGAAGGAGAGAGAAAGAGTATGAGAGTAAGAGAGAGGAATAGAGACGAAAGAGAGAGAAACAGAGATAGAAAAACAAAGAGAGAGAGAAATAGAGACAGAGAGAGAGAGTAAAACAAAGAGAGAGAGAGAGAGAACAAGCGACACAGACACAGACAAACACACAGCCAGAGAAAGACAAGGAGACGAGAGCCGATAAGTGCGAAACACAGCCAAATAGGAAGACAAGAAGCATGAGCACGGATACAGTGATATGAGCTAAATATAGCGGAGGAAGTGATAGTTTAAAGAGGTAGGTGTGTTTGACGCAGAGGGGCGGAGTGGGAGGGGGTGTGGGGGAGAGGGGGATAGGGGTGGGG
>NW_028234407.1:29519548-29522048 GCF_977035675.1 Penaeus japonicus | reverse complement strand
ATATATATAAACAGTGCACTGACTGATCTCCATGTGATAAACACATTTCATAGTGCATAATAACACGATGCTGACATTCGATATTGAAATACAAAACGTTTTCTTTTCGTTATTCACAACAATGGGATTATGCGAGGGAATAACCCATCGCTGATCTTACCTTGTGTTTGGAACAACGAAATGAGAATTTGCTCAGTGTTATTTCACTCAGTGGAACGTTTACTAGTGGACAGATTTAGCAATTCATTATTATTAGACAAGACATCAATGTGAATATTGTTGTAACTTTTGCTTGCAGTTACCTATGAAGCTAATGTGAAGAGCAAATTTTTTACATAAGTAACCTCCTTGACAAGGATTCGATCCCATGCAGTCAGGGTGTCTCCTAGAATAATCTATTTTCTGGATTTTATTCTTGAAAAAAAAAATCCATGATCACATAGGCCTATATTGGAAATATCAACTAAGTGTTATTCACGAAATACCTGTCTTAATGTTGACAGTGATATGTGAGAATATTACATATCATTTGGTGGTCTAAATATAGTTTCGAATTCTATAGCACAAGAGAACCTACTTAGGTCTTTAGGTTTCCTACAGTAATTACTCGAGTACGTTGTATACTGAACAGCAATGACCTTAAGAATGCATTTTTTTATAATGGCGAAGCAACTCAGAAGCAGTAAATAAAGAAAGAACTTTGAAAAAAATACCCCAGTCTTCATACTCATTGTGGCCACAGATGTGAATAATCTGTAGTATACGAAATGTGGATTCTAACCCCCTAAAAATACATGACTGGTGTTGCTACAGTAATTTTTTTTTGTTATATGTACGCTATTTCAACTAGTTACCATGTTGACATTTAGAAAGTTGACAATTAGATTGCACTGTGTCATGAAATATTGACACTGATAGTGATAACATATCGTAGATAATAACACATGTATATTTCTTGGAGTTGTGTGTATTCATGGTCATTATCAAATTACCATGGTGAATACTATTCTTTGGCACATATTCTTAGACTGTTACAACATTAACGATAGAGACAGGTGGTGTGATGATAATGTTTTAGGTAAACATGATGATTTAGCAATGTTTTCCTTTTTAAACTTTGGCTCTGGATTTAATTCCATATTAGACTCCCGAGAACAATACTTTTCAAAAGTTGTTAGCAGTCAATATACCAATGGTGCACTTTGTTCACAATTTGGTATTTTGGGCACGAGCGCCATTAAAAGATTTTGGAATTTTAGCGCCTTTTTTTCTAACATTGAGACGTGTGCCATTTTAACACTGCTAGTCACGGATTTGTGCTTCGTTAACTTTGTATTTGAATCTTGGCATTCTTGAAGAAAGCTTGTAAAAAAGCTTATTACGGTAAATGTAGAAAAAGGTATGCTTAAGACTAAATATCTTCTCAGCGCAAGAGATATTTTACGCATTTCGAATCACATCTTCATCAGAAATACATAATGCATTTCTGATGCAGACATAATTCAAAAAGCGTCAAAGATATCTCTTACGCTGAGTAAATATTCAGTTTCATCCATTCCTTTCTCTTCACGTGGCATTCTTGTTTATTGCAAGAACGGCTTTTCTGATGCCATATTGATTTTGACATTTCTCGGACAGAGAAAGTTGGCGATGTTCGCATTGTTGTGACTGATGTCCCTACAACATATCTGAACGATATGTATGTTTATTACAAACTGATACTTGTTTTATTGTTACTTTATTAAAAACTAATTGCCCTTTTTCTAATGGTGACTTAGGAATGAATAGTAAATTGATAACCGTCATCGAAATATGCATTTACACATTTCAATTCAATTTATTTTCTTACTGTTTGTTTCCCGAAACCAGCGACACGGAACTAACCTGAATCACTTAAGAGATCTTTTGCTAATACTGATATCAATAAAAGTTGAATTACCCAACTGATCTCCTTTTAGTTATGAATTACCTACTGCTGACAATTACCAAACAAGATCATTACTCTTGTCCTAAGGTAATCGCAAGTAATGGCTGTTTGGTTCGCTACGATACTGTGGTGCTTCATGCTTTATTAACTCGATTTTTGGCGCTTGGACAGTCTTAGGTTAAGTTATTTACTCGGCTCTTCTACAACACAGTTTTTTTTATACTTATAGTGGCTTCGACTATTGCAAGTAAATGATTCGTTACGATGCTGTTGTGTTTTGTGCATTTACAATAAACTCAATTGGTGGTGTTTGAATTGTGGTGGCAGATTGTATTATATAGCCATTGTTTTTTAAGCATTTTAAAAATTATAACAACTTTGCTGTTAACATAACTGAAGTATTTAAAAGAACGATATGGCATGATATAGTTTCTTTTTTGGTAACTGAAGTTGGTAAAAGAAAACAGCAAAGTAGTTGAACGCAGAGCTAATGGACATTTTAGTAACATATGAGTATGTGACTGTAATAAATTATGTGATTGGTATTACTTCTAGAAACTCGTTACAATTCAA
>NW_028234407.1:29512048-29517048 GCF_977035675.1 Penaeus japonicus | reverse complement strand
TTGTATCATTCGATATGATGTGATAAAGAATTATGCAATGTATTATATTGATATAATAAACATTGAACTCTCTGGTGTGTTTCATGAGTAGTAATTGTAATATCCTTTATTTATATATATTTTAAATTATGTGTGATGGAATTGTATGAAGTTATTACTCTTATATCAGTTTCATTAACACTATTGTTAAACTTACTATTAGCATTGATATCACTGTTATTATTATTTCCTTCATTATTATAATCATTATATTTACTATATCAGTTCTCATTACAGTCTCATTACAGACTCCCTTTTTCTTAATTTTTGGGTAAGGTAAATGGGATACAAAAGGTTTAAATAAAAGAAAAAGTCGTTCAAACTGATGTGTGTATTTTCACACAGGTGAGGTGTGATGGACAGGTGGGGGGGGCAGATCCTTGATTTTAATACCATCATACCAGAACAATGATACATTCTTCACACTAGGAATAGACTATAGATAAACACTACGTATGTGTATGTATGTGTTAGGTGGATTTGCATGTGTATGTATGTGAATATGTATGTATGTGCATATTTGCTTGTGTGTGTGTGTGTGTGTGTGTGTGTGTGTGTAACTGATATATATATATATATATATATATATATATATGTATATATATATATATATATATATTATATATATATATATATATATACATATATATATATATATATATATATATATATATATATATATATATATATATATATATATATATATATATATATATCACACTTGTATATGCAGAAGTGTATAAATGTGTACATGATTATGTAGATCTACATATATGGATAATAAATAGTTCATTTTAAATTAATTCAACAAAATATCTCTTAGCATCTAAAATCTGGTTATATCAAACATTCTGCAAAATAAGAACAGTCTCTCCCCCTTATACCTTTAACAAACTATAAAATAGAGAAAGGCACATCAGGTGCTTCCATAATCCTACAAAGCAGTCATCATCATCATCATCGTCATCATCATCATCATTGTAGTGTGCATCAGCAGCCTTTACATCCTGATTACAAAGAGGCAAGCACATCCTAGCATGGCATCAAAGTCTTATAGATATTTTTTGTCAAGGTTCTATCCACCTATAGCTGCATTCCAACACACACTTTGAAAGTCTCACAACACGCTGGCATTGCACATTTGCGAAAGAAATAAAGAAAAAAAAAACAATAATAATAATAATAATAATACAAACATTGTAATCCTATTATTGTACTTGCACCGCAGGGATACAGTTAAAACTTCTGCATCAACTAATGTGTGTTGCTTTTTCTGACAGCTGCAACACAGACAAAATACATCATTGCATTTGTGAAAAAAATCCCTCTTGTTAGATTAAGATGGCAATATTCTTGTAAAGTTATATATGTATAAATACATACATATATATATATATATATATATATATATATATATATATATATATATATATATATATATATATATATATATACCATATATATATTTTTATCTATATATCTATATGCATATATATATATATATATATATATATATATATATATATACCATATATATATTTTTATCTATATATCTATATGCATATATACATACATATATATATATATATTTATATATATATATATATATATATATATATATATGTATATATATATATGTATCTTTATATATATATATATATATATATATATATATATATATATATATATATATATATATACATAATATATATATATATAATATATATATATATATATATATATATATATATATATATATATTATATATATATATATATATAATATAATATATATATATATATATATATATATATATATATATATATATATACATATATATATACATAAATATCTACATATACATATATATAAACACACATATACATATATACATAGATGTGTATATAAATGTATATTAAATATTATATTATATATGTATGTGTGTATGTATATATGTATGTATATGTATATATGTATGTATAAAAAAAATATATATATATATCATATATATCATATATATATATGTATATATATACATATATACATATATATATATATATATATATATATATATATATATATATATAAACACACACAAATACATATACAAATACACACTCTCATTTCTTTATTTATTATTTATATGAACAATATATAGCATCATCATGAAATATACTCTCTTCACAAAAAAACAGCTCTACAAAATATATATATCTCTGCTATACTGAGGGAATTACTACATTGCACTGTCTTAGCATCATTAGTGTAATGTCGCACTCATAAAACATCCGAATAGACTTTTAAAACCTTATCAATTATTTACTTTGTACATTTATACATGACTAACAAGGTGGCAACTGAATGGAGAAATTCTATACTTTATTCCTGGACTACGGATTCTGTATTGATGGAATGCAATCGAGAGGTGGAACATTAATATTATTGGTCCCTTCAATTAATCATGGGTTCAGCACGTACCCAAATTATAGAAATAAAAAGAATAAAGACATTTATAATGTACCACACAACACTATGGATTTTCAAGAATGCCCAAATTATTCTGTGCAGTATAGTTTGTAATCATACATACACACATGAACAATAGTTATCTTTGAATGATAGGTTAAAACACAATTCTGGAGCTGCTTTCTTGTACATTAAGATAAAAAGAAAAAATCAGAAGTTATGATTAGGGAAACTAACTGAATAGGAAAACGTTTACAAACTCCTGTCTGATTTTATTGCTGCAAAAGTGAAATCTGACTATAATCCAAGTACCATTTTAGTTAGAAAATTCTGACAGTCTAAATTACTTCAGTGAAAAGGATAAGTATGAAATACTGAAATTAGACTTATCCCAAAATTTGAAAGAATGTAAGTGCCAATCATAACTGAAAGGGAGAAACTCATTGTCGATTTTCAGAAGTCACACTTACAGAAATATACTTCCAGACAAAAAAATGAATTTTAATGCCACAATAACAACCGGTGCAAAAACTCTGTAGTAATCACATATAAAATAAAACATGGTCCACAAGCATTATGTTGAGAAATAAAATCTTAAATCTTTACATTAATAGCTTTGCAAGACTTCTTCTTTGTTAAAATTAAGTTAGCAAAGAAAATAAAATAGTAACACTTGATTCATATACAAGTGTTACATATATTTTCTACTATTACATGTCAATGCTAGTTACCAAACTCAAAACATATTTTTATCAATTTCTAGTAGAGATGACAGACTCTTTCCAGATTACTATTGCATATATCAATCCTCCTTGTAGTATAAAAAAACAAAAGAATCAGACAAACGTGAGGAAGCTGATGGTATAATGCAAAGAGCTAATTCATTTATGAAGTTCATAAAAAAAATGAAAGGATTCTTCTTTCATTTTTTTTTTTAGGTTAATCAACATTGCATGAACTTAATTTTGGTTGCTGTTATGAATTCTTATTCTGTATTTATAAAATAAATATGTTGGGAATAATTTTTGTAATCTAAGTGCATCATTTTCATAATTTAGTATGTAAATGTTGTGGTATGTAATTCAAAAGATGATTTAGTATTATAGAACATGAAAAAAAATTACATATCCAGAAGACATAAAAAAGTTTCATCTAATAACAGTCAAGTTGCTGAAGGTCAATACCTAATTATTCTACTAAGATCTGATGATATATCCAGCCTCCACAGTAACAAATTACCAATAATACCAAACTTCAGTTCATAAAAAAATGTGGGAAATAGTCCACGCTATTAACCAATACTACAACATCTATTTCAAAACACTTCCATAGATATGTATTTCTCAGTTCATATTCACTCTTGATATTGTCATAACAGCATACTCTAGTAAATATTACAGAAGTGGGGAATAGTGGAAAACTTCAATCAAAAATCCAGGAAGATGAAAAGGATCAAAGACCAACAAATTGAAATCAAGAAGAAAAAGGGAAGATACCTTAGATACTGAATCACTAACTATAACACTCCTTATTAGCAAGAAAAGAAGAGGAAAATTGGTGCTTCATTCATTTGTGCAAAAAGAGAACCTAAGCCAGCTGTCTTCTGGTCCCTGATGGTAACACAGAGATGCAGCAAACGAGAAAATGGTCCAGTTCAGTTTGGAAAAAAAATAGAAGAATTTTCAGTCCTCGCTTAGACACGTTTGCCAAAAAAAGGTTCTATAATCATTGTTAGAAATACTAACTAGATTTGTTATTTGTAGTGGTGTATATAGAGTACTATGCAATCCTAGTTGGAAATACTCGCAAGATTTTTTTACTTGTTATGGTCTCCTATTGATAACATTTTAAAGGGCTATGACTTTAGTGTTTGAGATTGTGTGAATTCTTTACTTTGTTAAATTTCCAAACTGTTCTTTACTTAAGTCTTCAATGGTTGTGATGTCATTATGTTCTGTTGTGCAAAAGTATCATTCTATAAAATAATTTACAGGCCATAATTATTTATGCAGAAATCCTCAGCTAGATTATATTAATGTTTTTTTTTTCTTTTATCAGAACAATCATAACCATTATTAAAAAAGTGTAATAACTTTATTGTCTTACATTAGCATTATTGCACTAATCCATCTTTAGTCATTTATAGAAAATTAGTCATCATCAACATAAATGACTGATCACCAATACCCTCTAAAATAATGAAAAATTAACGGGTATTGCAAAAGTAAATGATTGCTCATTGCAACTGTAATGATAAAAAAAAACACATCTCCCACCATCAGAAACCAGTAGTGTGTGAATATGTAAAGAAAATCATCTTGGCATTCACTATGCATTACAACACTGCAATGTCTTGTAATAAAATCACCTCTGTACATGAACACTCATCATTCAATGCTAAACTTAAAAAAAAAAAAAATCATCAACAATATAAAATTCTACCTTGTCACAATTCTCTATATCCTAAATCTTAAAACATATATATACAAAATATA